>NC_071573.1:80382298-80682298 GCF_024509145.1 Vidua macroura
CAAATCATGATTATATGATGAATATTTGATTTATATTCACTGTATATTTGGGAAAAGTGTTACAAACTCAAAATAACATTTTAACTTATTGAAGACTTAAATAAGAGTGCCAGGAATTTGAAATATGACATAATGGTGGCTAAAGGGAAAATTGAAAGACTTGAGACATTTCATAACATAAAGTACTGTGATTTTTGAAAATGAATGGTCTGGGGAACTTTGCTCAGAAAATTGGATTTTGTAGGACCTAATTAGCTGGTTTCGTTCTTTTGAACACAACCATTTCATTTTTTTTAATGAGGGCTTTGAGTTCTCTTGTGTATTCTGGGACTATTTGTTTATCCAAAGAGGCTCATACGCTGGCATGAAGAGTCAGTTGCAATACAAATGGGCAAGTAAAACAATACACATTAATAATGCAGAATGTAATAATGCAGAGGGAAGTATTACTGGCTGCTCTGGCTTGAGCCTGTGCTTGAAGGAAAAAAAAAATACAGTAATTTTGAAAGGGCTGAAGTTGTTGGATTCCATGGAGGGCATATGAAGAAGAATACACAGTGGAGAAGCTGAAGGAAGACTTTCTCTCACACTGAAATGGACTGAGACAAGTGTATATGTGAACGAGACGGCAAAGAAAAGCAATCTGATATGGCCAAACGGTGCCTGGCTCACGATGATACAGAACAAGACCTATGTTATACAGCTTATAAAGCTGAATTAATTTAGAAACAAATCAGCAGGGGATGCATGCACTTCAGTAAAAAGCTAGGTCAGTTCTTGAGATTGTATTTTTTTATGCAAGAAGGAGGTAACATAGAAGTTGCTATAATAAAGAGAAAATTATTAGATCTTAGATACTCTGAATGAGACGACAATATGTGAGATGATGTAAAGAGAGAAATTAGCAAGAGGTGACCAAGACAGAGAGGGGGAAAAAATGACAGTGTCTAAACCAGAAAAAAATATCACTATAGCCACATTAATATAAAAATTAAGAGCTACAGTTTCAGTAGAATCACTCAGTTTTGAGAATTTGTTTCCATATTTTTCAACACCAGAAATCTTATCCAAAGGGGTCTTCAGGAATTGCTATATCTCTATGGCAGCTACTTCTTGATTAAAGTGAAGGTTTTAGTGTGAGTGTGACTTTGGGAACAGATGAAAGGATCTAAATTCGAATTTTAGTCTCCAGTTTTACCTGTCTGGATCCGCCCAAGCTTTTGGGGAAAGTTGTCTCACCTGAATACAGTGAAAAGAATGCAGCAGTTGTCATGTGAACAAAGCACATGGTAGCTGTAAGGAAGAGGTGTAGACACCCCCTAATGAGGCCTTCGCTAGTCTTTCCTAGTAGTTCCCAGATGGACAAATGCCTCATGGCTGCCCACAGCAAGAAACCCAAATTCTTAATTTCTATCCCTCACCCAAATACCCTGAGTGACTTGAAGATCCTGGCCTTGTCAGTCCTCCTACATCTATGCCCACCTTGATCCAGACAACGCATCAGATTCCCTCTGCTTACAAAACTCTTCCATGTCCTTTAAGTTCTGTGCTTCCTCCCATGCTCCCCAGACATTCCCCTTTCTGACTTCTCTCTGCTGGCCTCATAATTCAGCACACTACATGTAGTTGTTAGTTTAGCTTGTTTCCCTGGTCCCTCCAAAATGCAGAACCTTTTAGAGTCATGCCCTGACCTCATTATCACTCACACAGATCACCAGCATCTCCAGGCAGCATCCTGCCATGCAGCACAGCCAGTTCCCTTCTGCCTCCCTCACAGATAAGACCCCAAAATACAGTTCTGTCCAAGCCATCCTTCCAGTAAATAGTACCCTGACCTCCAAGGGCAAAGGACAACATATCCAAAACACCCAAAACCCACTGAATATTTTGGCTAGTCCCAACATTTGATTTAAAAATGTCTCCCTCGATTCTTAATCATAACTTAGCCATAGCTTCCTCTTTCTATAAAACTTAAGGCAAAAGAAACCATATAAGGATTCACTTTGTTCTCATTGGTGCTCCAGTCCATTCAGACAGTTGCATGTGTCTCGCACAAAGACTGATGCAAGAAATTACTGCAAGCAGAGACCAGCATCAGTCTGGAGGTCCCTGTGCTGCAGAGACATGACTAGGCAGGACATGTTCAAATGTTCTGGTAGGAAAACCAGTACCACAAAGAATAGAAAAAGACAAGATACGTCTAGAAGTCCTTCCAGTCTGATAGAAATGAAAATCCAGTCTTCACCCTAGTGCTGCTAGAGGAGCCCAACTCTGTGAGTTAAACAGCTAAGCTTTTCCCAAATGCTTGCTACCATTGTAGCATGCTGATCTGTCCTGTCCCACCATGTCCCTTGCTAGCTTTGGACTCTGTCTCTGCTAACCAAATATTTACCCAGGTTCCAAAAACCTTTCCTAAGCTCTGTGCTGTTGCAGTCCTGGAGCTGTCTGGTTAAGGCTAACTCAGGTTGACAGAGACAAGGTTACTACAGGGAAAGGCCAGACTCCTCACTTCTTCAGAGCATAAACAAAATTGCAACATTCCTAGCTTTTATCGAGATCATTACCTATCAGGCAGTCTTTTGATGGCTGCTGCCCAGAAACATAAGATTAATTTAACTTGTTGTCTTAATGAAGAAAGGCAAATGTGAGACTCCTTCCCCTTCTCACAGTGACAGATTGGCATGACCAGAGGAACCCAGCTGATCCCAGAGTTCAAGACCAGCAAGATCAGGATCATGCAAACCCGCTTCCTCCTTCCCTTTGCAAACCTTGGCTCAACTCATTTTGTTGCCAGAGGCACCAGATGGTCATGCTTTTCAGAAACATACCTAAGCTTACTCAAGTCTGTGCTCTTCTGTATTAAAATGTTTAATTACCATTAACAGCTAGGAAATTGCTTATTTTTCAGACTAGGTTGACTTTATCTCCTTGCTCCTGGCTATTGTTGTGCTTTCATCAGCAAGTCCAAAACTCCAAAGGAGTGCAGTTTTCATAGTCATTTACAGATCAAACCCCAGTCTGATGTACCTGGCACCTTTTTTTGAGTCATTATTTTCTCAGAAATTAGGACTGCGGCATCAGATTGCTGGTGAAAGCTGGTGGGAAGCCACCAAAGGGATTTGAATATAGAATGATGTGTATATGGTGGCCTGAGCCACAGAAATGGGATATGTCTCTTTTCTGTGCCAGCTGGAGCCTGTGTATCATCTATGCATTAGCTCAAGACACATGAATCGCAGGGCTTTGCTCCCACCTGGAAGGAAGGGATTATCTCCCTGGAAAGTAGGGGCTAACACTGACACTGCTCAGTCCAGGTCCAGAGCATCCAAAGAGCTCAAAACAGTTCAGATTCAGCTTCAATCCATCATTTCTTCTCCAGAAGGATCTCTGCATGTGTTCATCCCTGTGAGAGTGGACAACTCCCCCTCATTAGGGTAGGCAGACCCTAAGGTTTGCCCACAGGAAGATAGGGTGAAGTGCAGAATCAAACCTTAACTCCCCAAACTCCACACTAGTTCCTTCAGGAAGAACTTTCTTCCTCAATGTCAGCACAGCTGAGCTGAACAAAAACTGTCACTGTCCCAAGAAGTGAGGGCAGGATCTGAAATGCAAAGGGCAATAGGGCAGAGACAGGTTTGATAAGATTTCAGCACTGAGATGGTAAAAAAAGTAAAAAAGGGCACATGACCATTTAACAATATTAGGGAATAGCAAGTAGAAGAAAATGCAGCCACAGAGAGACCCCCCAGGGACATCAGCAGAGTGAGAGAGGAAGGAAGAAACCACAAAATAGCCTGAAGGCTGGGGGTGGCTGCTGGCTGTTGAGCTCTCTCAACAGTCTCTGAGCTAGGCTCCTATGCAAAGACTATAGTTTTTAATTCCAAGATCCTTTTCACTTCTAAACTCTCAAGGTTTTCCCATGAATACAAATAATGAAAAAGGGACTTGGTCCTTCTCTAGATGCAGGTGTATTGATTGTAGTGACGAAAAATCAGTTCCTTAGTCCAAAACCCATTTATCTTGTCAAGGATGTGAACAAAGGAATGGAGAACAATGACTCCAAAATGTCTGGGATACCAAGAGCTTTCTGAGAAACAAAACACTTCAGTAAAAAAGAAATTTTACTAGGCATAGTAAACTAGATAATATAGAGAAAATATTTACTCTAGAAACTTATATTAATAAGCAGGAGATGTTTAGAATATGTGATCACACAAGGACCTTACTATCTGCTAGACATGAGTGCTGAGGGATGTAAGAAGATTAGCAAGGAAGCTTATTGTAGCACATGTAATCTATTTTTTATTTGAATTAAAATTGGGAGGTATGGGAAAATTAAAGAAAAATAAAAGGCACAAATACAGTACTACACATCCAAAACGGAAGAATGACTTTGGCTATCATTGTCCCAGGGGAAAACATTGTAAATGGCTCTAGATAATGGACTCCTGAGCAATACCAGAACTCATTGTACACAACAACTTTCCCTAGATATGCTTGACCATTAGAGGAAAGAAAAGTAGTAGCAATCATACTTGGAAATATGTGTTTGGCCCCTATGTTTTGCAAAGTAATAAAGCTGTCTCGGGCATGTCTAGTTCTCATGGAGTCTGAGGACTTGACAAAGAGCAGCTGATAAAGAAATGGCAAAGTATAGAATATAAGGAAAGCATCTAAATGTTCAAATCAAAAGAACTAAGTACTCTAGCTTAGCTTATTTGTACAGTTTTTGTGTATATTCACAGCATACAAGGAAAGAAGTGCCAAGTAGTACAGTTTAGTATCAACTGCAATGAACATGAAGGTCCTACCATGAATGATGATAGGCCCAGACCTGTTAAATATTTTTCTTCATGATTTAGGGGAGTGAGATACAAATATTTTATAAGAAAGGACTGAAAAGGTTATGACTGCATGAGGCTCTCTGCAGTACGGATGTAAAGTAAACAGGAGAAGGGAGCAGATGTTTGGAGGTCAAGGAAATTTCTGGGAATCAGATATCTCTAGAGGTAGCCACCAGGCAAGGAAAACTGAGCTCCTGTTAATGACCTCCAAACATCTGCTCTGCTCCCTCCCCTCTTAGTTTCTACGATGATTTGGAGGATGTCTTATACAACCATGATTTGTCGCAGACAGGTTAGGGGTTTGGCTGACTTCCAGTCTCTGTTTGAAGTGGATGTTTCTGCTATGAAGTTTTTGTTGTATCCTTTGCAAGTGATTATCAATATTCGGTCTCGTCTTCCTCAAAATAATCTTGAATTGTGCTCCTGTCTCTGTTTCCTTCTCCTTATATTGTGACCTCCTTCTTTCTAAAAAGTTTTTCCTAATGTGTTGATCTGGTTAATCTCTAGTTCTGAGATGGCAGATTTGCTGTTGCAAGGTAGACAAGCCATGTGGCCCAAAGTTTGTTTCACAGTTTTGACCACCAAAACAATTTAGAAGTTACCTCCAAGTGCTCTCTTGTACTGGTCAGTCACCTGAATATAATGAAGCTTTACACTATGATGTTGTATGAGGCTCAGTGTCTGCAGCCAATTATGTGCCTTCTGTATTTTTGCTGCAGGAAAAAGGAAAAAAAAAAAACTTCTAGTTTGTCAATGTGTAAAATTAGATTTTCTACTGGTAGAGATGAGGAAACCAGTGGAAGGGAGGTGGTTTTTCTTTAGTGTGCTAGTAAAACCTCAGTGGTCAAGGAATTGGCTCTGTGAAATATTGGAAGGGCTTGTTTGAATACAATGTCCCCAGGCTGGCTGGGAATGGATGGGCAGCTTTGGTAAATTCATCTGGTTCTTTTGCAAGCTGAGAATTCTCCACCTTCCCCCATCACTTTCATATATATAAAAAAAAAAAAAAAAAAAAGAAAACAAATCATTAGCCATGTCTGGTTTTAGCATATATTAGACTCTATATGACTGTATGAGTAGGAAACTACATAGCAGTCAGACAGAGAAGATGAGATGTGAGGAGAATATAAAAATAGGGAAACAGTCAGGGAAGCAAAAAGCAGCAAGTAGTGGCTCTTTAGTGGAGACAGTTACAGTAAACAGTTTGTTTAATGAGAGTAGAGCTAAAGAAACTTGATTTTCCCAAAAGCTTTGTCCCGGGCACCTTAACAGCTTTTCCAGCATACTCAACTTTTTATTATCCTCTACCATTTAATAGCTCTTCCATACCTACCTGGTGTTTTGATCTTGTGGCTGGCCCAGCGCTGACGGATCAGGCATCACATGGCCACCACAGGCCATGTAATATCTGTTACATATTTATTGGTGGAGGTACTAAATAAGATCTCCCTCCTCTGTTTAGAAAGGTACATTTTCAATGGTTTAAAGCACTTTGCAACTGTGAGGCATTCAACCATCTCTTGAACTCCTCTAAAACTGGACTGGTCTTTTAAGAGGACTGATGGTTGTGGAGATTCTGTCAATTGACAGACACAGGTCGATGCTGAGAATAGTATGTAGGTAGGCATGACATGCCAACTCAAGAACATCTTAGGCAGTTCATCTAAATATGATGTTCAATGTGATAATACACAAAGACAGAATTAGAGGAAACAGAAAAGAAGAAGCAAATCTTCAGGAAACAAATTGCTTTTGCCTTGTTACGGAGATCAGTGAACAGCCAACAGAAAGAGATGAACTACTTCTCATGAGAAAACTAAATACTCATCTAGTTCAATGAACAATAGCTCTTTAAAACAAGAAGCTGGCAAATTCAGTTCCACAGAAAAATAAAAGGTATATGAAAAGCTGATAGTAAAACTGATGGTTAAATATGTGCTATAAACTGCCATATAGCAAAAGGCTGACATTTAGGAGGACTTGGAATGTAAAATGTGAAGAACTTTGAATAGATGGAGGAAAAAAGAGGCGACAACAACATTGGGGAAAAGCATGGAAATGTTTTGCTGAAGGATTAGGGCTTTAGCTGCCTTTTTTTGCAGCAGCAGGTGCACAGGGAAGAGGCACTGAAGTTCTGCAGGACTTCAAGGGTCCCAGGTTTTTAACATCCAATTTAAAACACTTCAAAATATCATTAGAAAGTTGGCATACAGCTTATACTTGGCAAAAGTGGTGAGAAGAAGTGCAGGAATTTAAGGCAGTTTAAAGATCTGTTTGTCTCCTTACAACTGCACTTGCCCAAGCAAAATCTTGCTCCCACTTTTGCTCACACAATTGAAATTGAATTCTGCTTAAATCAGTCTCTGTGACTTTGCTTGGCAGAAAGTTCCTTTGCAATCAGAAACTGGGGGTAATTCACCACAGTGTAATGCTCCACAGAGTTTTATTTTCTTTATGCAAGTCCTTAAAAAGGAAAATGGTCTGAATTTTTATAGTTTAGGAGAATTTTGTTGATTTGAATGTATGTGTATATGAATGGGTCTTTGAAAAACATGTTCTCTTAGCAGTGTCTTCTTTGGCATCATGGATTTTTGAATTGTTTTCAAACTGGATTTGAATGTTGCCAGCATTTAAGGTTATAACCTCAGTGAAGAGACAACCTTGAAGAGAGCATTTTTTCAGGAAGTTGGTATGGGAATCCCTCACTAAAGGTTGACCATTACATTTACACGAGGAGGAACTTGCTTAGACTGGATAATCACGACAAAGGCTTAGGCCAAATGAAGCCCATTGTTAAAATGTGCAATAGTTTTGTTGAGGAAAGGACTTTGTTCTATAAAATGTTGTCATTCACTACAAGGTGTTTAGAAAATATGGCATTGAAGGCACTAGGCAGTGTTGGGTTAAATAAAACCTATAAAACATAATGAAAGCCAAAGGATTGTTTCTGAGAAAGAGATTCAGATCTCCTTGGCACTGGATCAGTCACCTTTCAATAAAATGTTTTAGGTGAAATATCATGCTATAGATTTGTTAAGAGAAGTGCCAAATTTGATAGGCTCGAAGGCTAGTAGTATGACAAATCTCCTCTTCATCATTAACAATTCCAGGTCTTGCCAGAAATAACTGCTATGCAAAGGGAGAACACTTTTCGATATATTAAAATTAGGTAGAATAGAGTGTCTCCTAATCAAATTTTGTCCTGAATTGCCAAATGATGTAGAATTGTTTGTGTTGTAGATAACGCTCCAGTGGGGACTGTGCTAAAATCCCTGAAAACTCGTATTATGCAAGACCTCTGGCTGAACTTTAACTCTATGCTTAGAAGTGAGAGGTTGGTGCTATAAGCCACCCAGATCTCCATCAAATACGGTAAATTTAATTGTACACTTAGCTAACAAAGATCAGCTTATATTAAATGAGCAATGAATTCCCAGCTCTACAAAATGAACACAATGACATTTCAGAATAGCGTAATCTGCATTTGAGGCCACCCTCTGAGGTAATGATGGCAGAAAATGGACAAAGTGATCATCTAAACATTGGTAGGATTCTAGTATTCTTTACCTTTGCTTGCAACAGATGTTTCCCTGAGCTGGTCAGTTGTATCATAGAAGCTATAAAATAAAGACAGAAGGCTTAACAAATAATTGGCACAGACCCAGCACTTAAATCAGCTTCAAGTAGTATGAGAAATTATACTGCTTTGAGGGCAACTATAAGGAAAATCTATTCTGATGGAGTGTACCTATTGAGTTTTGGCTGATTGCTGTTTGAACTCCCGCTAAGTACATTAGGGAGTATAAATTTCAAAAAAACATTGCACAGCGCTGCTAAGGACTCTGCATGTATTTATCCTGTCTAAATGTTTGAAGCTATAAGCGACATATGAGTTTTTAATTTCTTTCCATTTTTAATATTCCCCACTGGAAAATGTCAGTGCATCCACACATTGCTCTTGTAGTGCCATTCCAAACCTCTGCAATTCTCTGTAATGGAGAGTTAGGGGCTGGAGCAAACATCTCCAGAGCTGAATGTTTGTACAAAACACTCTTTATCTTATTTGTTCTTTCCTGAGATCTACAAAGCCTGTTTCACTGTGCTGCTGTTCGGTCCTGGCTCATTTCTATTCTCAGACTGAACAAAGCAGACTCTTCAGATTAGAAGTTTCAGAGACTCCTGTAATGGAGATCTATATGAAGGGTTTCACAGTTGGATCTTAGCTGACTTGTACTGATTTCCTCCAGATGTCTGGTCATCTGGAGAAGGAGAAATATCAAAAGTCTCCCCAAGCATTTAAAAATGTATATTTTCCTTCTGCTGAAGGAGGCCTTAGGACCCAGTAATGGTGCCTGACTGTTTCGGGGGAAGCCCCATCTGCTGTCTGATGGAGTTATTCCTTCAAGGAACTCACTGATCTCATAGTTCTAAATTATAAAGGTGACCTGGGTGACATGCCAGGCCCATGTTCAACCCTTCCACACACCCCCACACTCAAGCTGATGCCATTTTTATAACATGTTTGCATACAGCAGGCACCCCCTGAGTCCCCTCACCATGCTCACACTGGGGAAGAGTCCTTAGACAGACAGAAAAAGAATGAACATTTGGATGTCAACACCATTCTTAGAGAACCCCTATTAAATCTCCTTTATATCCATATCATTATTTTTTTTTCCTCAGAATAAGAAAAATCAGTCTTCAAAATTGAGATTTAACACAACAGCAGTGGAGAGCTTCTAGGTCCTGAAGGCTACAGCCACTGTCTCCTGTAGCAATATAAGCATCTCAAGGGTTTCCTTCCTGTGAACTGATTCTTTCATTCACTATTGCTTTTGTTCTTAAGTATTTGATATAGTGCTTGCTCTTAGATGTTACTGGTGATGTTTTGCTTTTATTTTAAAGTATCCAAGAACCATTAAGGTCAATACAGCTACCAAAATCCAAAACAGTAGATAAAATGGCTCTTGTTGCCAAGAGATCCTGCTGTGGAAGTAGTTTACTAGGGGAGGTGAAAGCTAGACCTCCCTTTAGCCCCTTGTCACCTTTAGAACATGTGCAAGATTTCTTCTCTTTCAAAATTTCAACATATGAAATTCAAGTGTGTGGAACAAGAGAACAGAGGTGGATGACTGGCAACTGTCAATTGATATTTCAATCAAGACCTGTACCTGCAGCAAGGGAAGAAAAAGAGCAAAAGACTCCATGAGACATATTAGTCACTGTCCTTTCATACCAGAAGATTCTGAGAGGCTACAGAGGTGGATGATGAAAGCTTTAGTGCAGATAAACAGAGAAGCACCACAAAAGCAGGGTGACGGTGAATGCAGCAGTTGCTAACACCTCCATACAGCTCTGTTCTGTAATTCAACAGGGTCATGGATGATAAGACCAGAAAAAGTTGTTTTATCCACAGGTTCCATGTTCTTCTGCATAACATCTGACACAGATCTTCAAATTCAGCCCTGACATAAGTGACTGAAGTAACTGGGTGGGTCAGCAATGTGGCTTCTACAAATACATTGGAGATTTCTTGTTACCACAGGAAAAGGATGGTAAGATTCAACCAAGTGAATGGTAGCACTTGTAGTCTGGGTTAAGAATCCTCACTGTGGGTCCAAAGGTGTGTGGCAAGACTGGCTACAGACTGGTAACCAAGGCCACCACCAGTCGTTCCTGCTCTAAATCAGTTCCTGCTCATCCAGTTTGGGAAATCAAAGGTAGTGGCATGGGATATAGTGGCCATGGTAGTGTCCTGTTGGCCACAGAAAACAAGGCTCCAGGTTCCAGCCTGATCCATCAAGACAGGCAGTCTCAGATGGTTCCTGAATTCTGCGTAGGCGAAACTGATTTCCAACATTTCCAAAATGCCTTAAACACAAGGTATGTGATCTGCTACAACTGCATCATATTTATAAGAGCATCAATGCAAAATGCTTTTAGTGCTGCACCATCAAAGAGTTTTAGCTGTTCTCAAACTCAAATAATTTGTATTTATGCCCTGAAATAAACAAGAAAATATTTTAAAGAAAGGGTATGTTCAATATAAATTTTATCATCTTCTTATGATTATTGCATTGATCCATTCTTCCTTTGCTCCATCAGTATATAATATTGAGTATATTACTTTCCTGCAAATACCTGGAAAAGGAGGAGTTAATGCATCATGGAAAATAACTTTGTGTGAAAGACATTTATTTTATGAATCTGGCACTAAAATTCTCTCTCTAGTTTTCAAATTACTATCACAGCCAGATTATGCATCAAAAAGATCCCACTTAGCAGAATATATGATCTCAAAAATGAATATCTGTTAGATTGTTCATATAGAGTGCTTTGAGAAATAATTTCTCACAGATGGAAAGCTATAAAAATGGTATTCTGCTATCTCGTAGTTTGAACCACAATCTCAGAACATATGAAATATCGATATTGAATCAAGCTGTACCTGGTTCCGCTTGAATGAGTTCTTCCAAGTTCTTGACCTCTGTTCTACCATTGTTTCATTTTAAACTGGAATCCAATGGAAAGAAAAACCCCAAAACCTATACAAAACACACACAAAAAACCCCACATCTTCAACCTTTTCTCCACGAGCAGAGGCAAATCAGGAATGACATACTGCTTTCTAATGAACCTATTTGATATTATGTACTGCCTTTGAAAAGTGTAGTTATAATAAAGAAATGGCATTAATGGATCACACACATGAACATTTACTTGGTGTGAAGTGTTTTCACTGCTCTCCCTACAGAATAGTTATGTCTTGACAAAGAGACATGTCATAGAGAACACTGCTGACATTTTTAGGTGATGGAATAATGAAAATAAATGTTCGTTACTGCTTTTTCTGGAGATGATTCTCTATTGACAGAAATATTCTCAGTGAAAAAATTTTAACATCATCAGTACAGAAGTCTGTCTGTGAATAGTGAATTTTTCTCTTGGAGTCTTCTCTCTTCATTCAGCAGTTCAGTCCTGGCACAGTTTTCAGAATGTACTGCGAGAATGCTTTCAAGCACATTGCCTTTAAATCACTACTTAGGCCACACCAAAGTACCAGTATAACCATTTCCTGGAAAGTTTCAGTGCTCTCTCCAGGTGTTCCTAACTTTCTTAATAACAGTAATTCACAGTGTCAGGGTCCCATCAGTTACCAGATGGATCATTTAACCACTCACAGAAGGTATCCAGCATCTGCCCCACTGGTCTGTGTTTCCCGATCAGAGTCTGCTGCCTTTTGATCTTGGGCTGCAGTTTGGGTGTGACTTCTTGTGAGCAACAGCACAAATGCTGATGCCTAACACCTCAAAGTCCACTCTTAAGCTAACAGAGACCCTGGAGAAACAGCTGGAGAAATGGAGCATCAGTGGTCAGACAATTCTGCTCTTTACCACAGACCTTACACAGAGTTTAGTACAGCTCAGTATAGCATAGCAGACCAGGTATATTACTTTTATTTTCCATACCTTTCATTTGAACATATTTATTATCATTCACCTAATAAATCTTTTATCAAGTTATATATAAAGCTTGGATTGATTTAGAAAAGTGTCTGTGGCGGGTTTTACAGCTGAAGATCTCCAAAGTGCTCTTTTATCACTACTGGGTTTTCCATATAATGCTAATACTGGTTGGTCCCCTTGTGCAGCCCAGGGACCAGCTGCAGTGTGTCCTTTGAGGGCACTCTGCTTCTCCCAGGACAGCCTCTCCTTGCCCTGTTCAGGACTCATCAACTTGAGCAGTGCTCACAAAACCTGCTGCTAAAACTGGTGCTAAAAGCTATTATTCAAGGAAGCACGTGCTTAACAGGTGATGTGCCTGCAGATTCCCACAACAGCAGAAGCAGAGGTGAGGTTTTCATGTCCATGTGGCTCAGTTTGAGCCGAGGGCCCTTAGGAGCAAAATCTGGCCACTTTTCTGTGCAGGAGGCAGTCATGAGAGCTGGCAGGAGGCTCCAGACCACACGTTATGGACTAGCCTACCCTCTGCTGAGAGCAAGCCCAGGATCTCCTCTGGGGCTAAATTCAGTGTCTAAAATCAGACAGATTAGTAATTTCAAGGAAAATATTTGAGGTGCCATTCAGATGTGGGATGGGTCTCAGCCCAAAGGTCAGCTGGAAGTTGTACACTACTCTGAAAGGGCCTGGAAATTGCAGCTGAAACAGACAACCTCCTCCTGCCAGAATCCTTGTATTCGTGGTGCATATTCCCTGAAAAAATTAGTGAGCATATTCCCTGAAAAAAATTAGAAAGGGGGCTGTGGACTAAAAAGACTACTGCTGGATGAGAGGTACAGCTGGGACACATCATGCAAGATGTGAAGTCAAACTTCCCCAGTGCTCAGAGGTGTTGAGCCCTCAAACAATGTTCTGTAAGATGCACTCAGCTTTGCACTGCAGAGGAGAGGCAGTATTTTTTAAAAAAGCTTATTGAAAACAAATTTGGCTCTTACAGGAGGTCAGCAGGATTGAGCTACTTTATATCTCAAAGCATATGAATACAGAGCATATAGAAATATGCTACATTAGCATATTTCCTCTGTGTCCAGCCAGACATCACTGATACATCACAGCTTTGAACTTTAAAGAGAGCTGAATGGCTTTGGCTACAGCTTACCCAGGAGCCCCAAAATACAATTCTGGGTCTGCCAAGGGAGCTGAGGACATGCCCTGGGAGCCCAGAGCGGCTTTTGGCTCCCAGAAGAGGATGTGAAATCCAGCCTCACCACGCTGTCTGGAAACAGAGCTGTCTGGAAAAGCGTTAAGGAAGGGCCTTAAACCCTGCCCACTGCAGCAGGTTTAGATTAAAACAGGTATGTTGCCAGCAAACCTAAACCCACTCAAATGGCTGGAGACCCAGCTCCTGCTCAGTTTGCAGGGATTAAGTGCCTCACACTGACCAACTTCACACTAGCAGCCAGCCCCCATGCTGCTCAACTCCCATCTTAACTCTAGATCCCACCAGCACTCCTTTTTTCAGCAGGTGGTAGGCATTTGCTCTGTAAAGCAAAGTCTGTGTTGAACCTGCTAATTGATGGCTGATACAGAGCTGTAGGTAGTCCTTTTTTTTTGTTATTGCACGTGGGCGTGGGAGCATCGGTGTGCCCAGCTGACTTTGTGGGGCAATGCTTGCATAGCACCTTTTTCCACTCACACATTAAAAATTGTCCTGTGTAGACACTTCCACACACTCTTGTGAACACTTTGCTTTTGTTCTTTCTTGTTTTGTTTCCCTTAATCTAAAAGAAATTACTCAAACTGAGAACATATTGTTGCTCTTTGAGTGTGGAAAAACATAACATAGCAACTTGTCTTAGCTTTCTAATAGTTTCACGATGTGCTTTTGAACAATGTCAAACTTGTTCAAGGCTTGTGACATTTAAAGTTAGCAAGTAAATCAACGTTTGGGTTTTTTCCCAAAAGCAAAACTTTTTAGAAATAAAATGGTTGCATTTATTTCAAAAGAAAATATTCGTCCCTGTTTTTTCTGGTTTGGGGTTTTTTTAAAGACACAAAGTGCTGTGTATGCAGGATTATTTTTATTTTGTATGTATGTTGCAGTGCTCAACATTTTAATTGCCACTTCCTCAATAAAACTATTGGAAATCTTCCATCTTGCCATTAGCACTTACAAAATAACTGTTAACAATATGTTATCCAGACACAGAAACTTTATAATTAACATTGGACTAGTCTTCAAAGTCTAGTGACTAAAATATATCCTATAAAATTACTGGACTTCATTCAATGCTATTCTGCTGGTTTAACGTTCAATAAATGTGTTGAGGGGAGATATTTGGCAGCATGAATTGGTCTCTATGGCAGAGAGAATGACTACAATGGGGTTTGCTCTCTGCTCTATGGCAAGAGCACCAAGGCTCTACTGGGCTGCCGCGCAAACACTGAAAGTTTGCTGCTGGTGTGAAATAACATTGCTTCCAGACACACTGCTGTGCAATCCTTCACTGCAACGCTCCTCCCTTGTCAACTGACAAGGAATTGGACAGTTTTCACATGAGCAATAAAACACAACAGGCAGTGTATTTCTGGACCATTATAGCACGACTGGGGTAGTGTCAGAAGGCTGAAGGCCAAGCGTCTCAGCTACGGGAGAAATACAAGATTGGCTCTGAAGCATCTTAATGCTATCCTTAAATGGAATTTCTACAGTACATTAAATACGGACGAATACTTCGTCCTGTGCCTTTAACACAGACATGGACATGACATCATTGGCAGCTAATTAAGACTTATTCCAGCCAGAATTGTGCTGCAGCCATAGCAGGCCATTGCACTGGTAAAGAGTTTGGAGGACAAGATGAAAAGGATTGGAGCACACTTTTATTTAGATTAAACCATGAAAATGTGGATTTTAATCCATGATAATGGATTAAAACCCACATAATTTTGCAGGATCAAGGTCATTTAAAGCAGTGTCTCTGCATAATCTGATCATACAAAGCTCTTTGCCCATGGGAAATATCTGAAAAGACTCTCTGCCTAGTTTCTGAGATAAACAAGACTAATGGACCAAGAGACATGTGGATAGAGCTCTGGGAGTTATTTTTACTAGGCTAGAGCTCTTAGTCCAGCCAAGAGTATCGTTGTGTTTAGCACTCTAGCTGCTCATGGGGTGAAGCAGTCATTGTCCCAGTACACTTTCAGTTCTTCCTAGGTATGAAATACTTCACATCCAAGCAGGTGACGTATGTGGTGCTGAAGGCGAGAGTGCTGAAGGAGGTGCTGAAGGTGAGAGTCAGGCTGTACAGGGCTCCCACCTAGCAAGAAAAGTTGAGAAGTCAGAAGCAAAATTCTTGGCCTTAGAGCCATTGGACTCCATAGGACACTGAAAAAAGGAGGGGTGTGAATGAGACATGCACAGCTCTCCCACCCCTGCAGTTTTTGCCCTGGGTGGACCCAAATATATAAAGAGAAAATGCATAAATATGTACTATAAATATTAATACAGTTTTTCTGTATCCAAAAGGCAAAATTTACTGTTTTTCCAGATCACTTTACTAACCTTTAACAGATTTTTTAGCAGGCAATATGAAAAAAATATGACTGAAACATCTGGGCAGACTTTCCTTCAGAAAATAAGCTTTAGTAGGAACTGTTTTCTTATGCTCTCCCTGTTCTCTGCTCACAGGTCATCTCGTGAGGCCACGGGTCGGAGTAAGGGCTCCAGCGGAAGAACTGCACCAGGGAAGGTCTTTCATCTTTCATGCTCATTGTACACATGAAAATTTCCTTTCTGTCAGCAATTTGGACACCCGGTCAGAGCAGTTATTTTCAAATTGTTTGTCATTGTCTGAGCAGGTTTGGTCTCTTTGCAAAGCATAATTTTTCAGATATGTCACAAGCAGGAACAGACATCTGAGCAAGTGGTTGGATTGCTGAGAGAAATTGTTTGGCCTCAGAAATATGCACTAGGACACAGTGGAAGCTCCTGTCATCTGGATATTGCTCTACACTGAATCAGTGGGCTCCTTCTGTTCAATAATCTACTTATATTATAATCTAATAAAAGACTTGTGAAATTAAGTTACTGATCATTATGAGGGTGACTGAATTGTGCTAGTATAACACCACTATATCACAAAAGTCAGGTTTGAGATGAGAAACATTGACAGTTTTTTAAAGGGAAAAAAATCCTTTGTTTAATCACTGTCAAACAGTCAGACTGAAGAGAGAGTATATTTTGGAGTATATAATTTTTGTGCTTTTTTTTTTTTTTTTGCCATCACCATACAGTTATCACTCATAAAGTCAGAGAAAAGGCACCTGTAAGGGACACTAAGATGTTATCTAGCTGATCCACCTCCAACATGGTAGGGCATATAACTACATGTACATCATTCCTACCATTTGCTTTTCTAACCAGTTCTTTCATCCCTTTGATAATTTGGCTTCACAGTTTCCCTAGACAATCTATTTCAATGGTTGTTTATTTATTACAATGGAAACAATAGTCTTACTCTTCTGCTACCTAAGAGAATTATTTCTTGTTTAAATTACCTCATTTTTTTATGCACAAAGGGCAAAGGAAATTTTTTTTCATTCTTCTTGCTTCTACCCTCATGTATCTGAAGGCTATTTTCGCAATTCCTTTTGATTCTTCTGTGCACTAAACAATCTAAATTCCTTCAGCTGCTATTTGTAAGATGTGATTTTAGACCTTGGCCCACTGCTAATGTCCTCCTCTGGTGCCCACCATGTCTTTTTGGTATGCAACACCCAGAGTTTACACACACTGAATAGAAGGAATATGACTTATGTCTTACATGATATCCCTGTCAGCTGGCTTCTTCTAACATCTGGGATTAGGAGGCAGAGAGAAGAGATGTGAATCATTCACACTGTGACCAGGGTAGGTATTGTAAGACAAAACATTTCTGTGATCTTTATCCAATAAAACCATTTTCATCTTGAACTCCATTTATTTTCCTGAACATTTGCCTGAATACACACAGAAGGTGTATGCAACTGAGGACACAAAGGCAGCTGTAACAAATTCAGACAGATACCCCTAAAATAAGTGTAAATGTCATGTCACCCTGAGTTAATATAGGTACTCTTCTTTAGGATGATGCAAGACTATAAATTATTCTGCAAATTTGAGAAGAAAAATTGCATATATACATCAAACTGGTAGTAGATGTACATCATGTTGTAGTTTTAATGTTTTAAGAAAAATGAGGCAGTGCTTATAAAGAATACATGGTCTTCTTATGCTCTAAACAAGAAGGGAAAATACACCAAAAAAACCCACAACAATGAGCTATCATCCACAAGCAGTCCTCAAAACAGGCCTCTGTCTTGGACCTGACAATGGGATTTTGACCTGAAAGCTCATCTCTTTTTTTCCAGTTATATTAGTCAGCCTAATAAAAGAGATGGCCTCTCTCCATAGATCTTGTTTCTTTGGTGGTTATCACTGTGATATTTGCCACCATAGGCCCCTAGTAATTTATGGATCACTCTCTCCCTCTCAAAAAGGAAAAGGTCAGATGAAGCCCTATCACGCTCCAGGTCCATACTCCTGTGCAAAACAGCAGTGTCAGGGGTTCCTGTGTTAGCCCCAGATGAGCTGACGGGTTGATACAACAGGGTGCAGTGCCATGAAGATCTGTGACCTTGTGTCCCAAAGCCATGAGACCACCACAATCAGTGCTGCACTGTTGCAGTGACACCAGGGCTGGTTTTGGAGGCTCTCCTGGTGCTCCCTCTGCCCCAGTGCATCTCCCAGACTTCAACTCCTTGGGTGCATGGTGGCTTTGGAAAATACAGTCTCCATTCACAAGCAGGAGAAAATCACCAAGTGATTTGTTACAAATTATTTGCCATGCTTTAAGAATAACCAACATATTTCATTTAAAAAGAGGGCACAGAAGTTCTCGGCAAGCATGTGAGCATTTTTCCCCAAGGAAAATTTCATAATGGTTAATATAAGCAGAACTACAGTAGTGCATATGGTTAACAGCTGCTTTAACATGATATGGCATGACAACTATCTGGAAATCATTAGCCTAACTTTTCTTTAGTATTTGGGTAATTAACCAACAGACAGAGCTATTTCAGCTTATCAGATAATACTTTTTTTTTTTTCATTTTATTTACAGTACATATAGTGCTGTTTCTCAAAATAATACATGAAATGATTGCTGAGTGAATGAAAAAAAAATCATAAGTCTCAACTGATATTTGACATATATTTAGATCTTTCCAAAACACTGAAGTATTCATGGGTTCCAAAGAAGACTTTCCTTTAAGGAAATTAAAACATAAAACTCTATTACTCTTAAGGTTGAATAGAGAGTAACAAAAGCCTGGAATATAAATATTTATATGTATATATATAAATTTTGTTGAATATATTAAACTATAAAGCAGAGTTCTCAGGGACTTTGATAATGTCAATCACCTTTTGGTACAAAGATTCTGTAGCATGTTTTTATTGCTCTTGAAAACTGCCACCTTCCCCCTTCTTTTTGTATCCATAAGAATTTTGTTAGCAGTAAAGCTATTCTTCAGCTTAAACAGTGATATCAGAAAAATGTTAGCTCTTGTAGTATTAGGCAGTGCCAAAACTGAAGAGGAAGAAAGAACGGCACCACACAGGGAAGGCAAAATAATATTATGTTGATCTACAGAAAGCAAGAAGTCATTGTCATCTTGTATGAAAACATATATAAACATGTACAGCATAAAGGAAGTATAGGAAGCTTGAAAAATATAATAGTTTAGCAAGCCAGCAACTCTATAATTCATTAAGGCTGCTGGTCTAAGAATCAAAATTTTGTTTATTAAAAAAGAATTGAAGTTTTTTTGCATATTAAAACTTCATTTGTTCTGCAAAACAGTCACAATGTAAGAATAATATCACTTCCAAAAGCTTCTTTAGGAAGTAAAAATGGTGAAAGGAATGTCCTAAAATTTAGGATGTACATAAGTGACAGAAATAAACACTTAAAATCCTAGGAGCTGAATTCTTTTCAACTTCATGAGTTCAAGTAGTAGGGAGGTAAGGATGTAAAAATTTCCTTTCTGCTTCCCAGGGTGTTTCATCTGGGGATTTGTACACCTGTCCTTCCTCGAGGACAGCTCAGAATTCATATTTAATACCCAGAGAAGGCACCCTCATGCAGGTGCATCCAGGTTCTTTTAAGAGAGGAAGTGAAATGTTCGTAATAATTTTGTCATAATGAAGCTTTTGGAGTAGGGAGGGAGAAGTGACAGCACAAAAATACAAGGAGTTACTCAGCTACCTGAGAATAAGCCAGAGATTAGTTTGACCCAACAGACTTCTATTTTGGATGCCACTAAATGCAGCCTTCTCTAGCTGCTCTACACAGCATAGCTTCTTTTCCCCTTAAGGACCTCATATGTACCAAAACACACATTTTTTTCCAGCGGGCCTCTGAAAACAGAGTGGTAAATGCTAATCCTGTGATAGGTTTTGGAGCACAGCTATGTTCTTGCTTGATAAAGATGCCATTTCAACAGTAGCTGTTTCCTAAGAAATATGTGTAATGCACTGCTGTTTGAATCTGATCTATCATGTTTCTGCTAATACAAAACTTTCTAGAAGCCAGACACAAAAGACTTATTAAACATCAGTAGCTTTTCCAGAGACCCACCACTGCTACTAATTAAGTGCATGTTAATGAGCACAGCATGCTTTCTAAATCCAAATCTAGCAATTTGGACAGAACTTAGCAATAAACCCACCATCCTGACAGGATTTGATAAACTACTAAAATGCCTGTTTATGGTCATCATTGGATAATATAATGAATAAAGATACCTGCTGGTATTTCCACATTTACCGGAGTCCCGTGTGTTTTGTGATCCAGCGTGAGCAATGAGTGCAATATCTGGAAAGTAACAGTGCAGATGGACCCGACCCCGCCTTGTCGGTGGAAGTTGCCGAAGCATAGAGCAAGAGCTCTTTTAATGTGGAGAGCTAAGCTTTGGGAATAGATGCAGGGCTGAATCTGTTCCTAGTTTTGGTTCCATGGGAGACAAAAAACTGGAAAACTCACATTTCCTCATAAATGTCACGAGTTGAGCTATTCCTCCAAGATCTTCATATAGCAAAGAATGCTTTTGGGCTGACAGTCTTGCGCAATGTTTAATACTTGACCTATAACTCTCAGGAGAGTATTTAATTACATTTTGTCTTCTTCAAGCCTGACCCAGAATTCTTCTAAGTCATCCTGTGACTGAGAAGGACCTTTTGTGGTGCAAGAGTGGAAATCCTACCATCTTCCAGCAGAGCATTCCCCTCCTTGCAGAGATCATGGGAATACTTTTGGAGCACCTACCATGAGCTGCCATGCGCAAGCACATTTTGCTGACAGCATCTGAGCCAGATTCCCAGCCTTCCTGGGGAGTTCATAGGAGCAGGATGTGCACTTTCTGATTGCTCCCATCTTAGTGCAAATGAGGCATACAGCCATTCATGCACAACAGTAAACAAGCACACAGGGGTCTTGTGAGCATGCATAAAAAGCAATTCTTATTGGGGGAAAAGGGTTTTTACCTCACTTGCCCTTTTTCACTCTTATAGGACAATAGCTTGAGTAAATCTGCACAATAGAATCAGATTTCTAATCACAAACTAATGTTTCCATTCACAGCACATTATTGGCCTCTGACCAAGTTCCATGTGGGTCCAATTCTGCAATCTTCATTCAAATAAGAAGAGATTTATCAAAGTGAGGATCAGGACTTTTGTCTATAAAATCAGCTGGTTCCTGTTAGAAGATTCATTCAATCATGATGACGTTTGTAATATCTCCACCAAAATCAGTTAAACTCATTCCTTTTGCTTTGCAAGATTTGTCTCATAGAACATTATCAAAGTCTTTTTGTTAGTCAGACCAGTGACTGTAAAGAATTATCAGAAAAAAATTCTGAAACTGCTTAGAAATACTGATTTCATTAGGTGGTTGGGATGACTGTACAGAAATCCCCTTCCAAATTAATAGCATTTGAATCCTGAACCAAATGCAATGCAAGAAAATTGTCTTCAATATCACAATGATTTTAATGAGTCTTAGAACATTTCAGTCACAATAATAAAACACAGAATTATAAATAACAGTAATAGTGACAGACAAATTTGAAGAATAATTATTGCATCTATCTAGTAATAACAATGGTAAGAAAATGAGAAATTAAATCAAATCAGAAAATGAACTTTCAATTGAAAGCTTACTATCCAGGCATTTTTTAACTTAAAGTATGTCTAAAACAAAAGTAATAAGAAAATGTTAAATATACCACCATAATATTCATATTCCAATTTTTTCCAGTTTCATAACTTCCATCTTTGTTTTTCAGTATTTAGGACAAGATTCCTGGGAATGCTTTTCCTAGTTAGCTTCCCATTTATAGTGTCTCTTCTGTTATTTGTTCCTAGGAGGTAAGAAATGACAATAAAGGAAAAATAATGGGTCCGTGAAAGGAAATTATGGAGCAATTATCTTACTTTATTCTCATTTTCTATGACATTACAGGTACTCTTCTTTTGTTAAAAATGAGAAATGACACATTATAGTTTCTAGGTATGGTTAAATGCTGAATCTACCTGTCCACCAGACCTATAGTCCCCAGACTATTTGTGAATCCAGCACTGGGCTCTAGCTCGTGCTGTTCATGAATCCAACTGGCTCTTTTGCAAGTGACCAAACCTGTAGTTTATAAACCATTTGTGCATCCAGTGTTGGACCCGTAGTTACAGTTTTGCAACACCAGCAACATTTTTGAGAGGACTGCTGCCAAAGAACAAATGATTTCTACACTTCAAGAAACAGAATTCATGTCCTAACACTTCCTCCAAGAAAAAGGAGAACATTACTCCCCATCTTTACGTGTTTCTGAAGAAACATTTAATCCATGAGCTAATTCATTTATTTTGGCAGAAGAGTTGTCCTTTCCTCTTTCACTTTTTTCTTTTTTTTCTCTATTTTTCCCTTTTCTCTTCCCCCACTCTCCCCACCCCTGTGAAACAAAGACGCTATCAGGACAGCTTTTTTAAACGTGAAGATCTGCTTAATAAACTTCTTTGAGACTATTTGGGACAGAGATGTTTCTTGTAATTATTCGTTATAGCTAAAGGTAAAATGATAAAGGCAAATTAGAAGGCTAAGTTTTTTACTGTGCAGCTATCAAATCTCTATTAATGACTTTATCCAGCAGTATGCAACAAACATATAACTGCAAAAAATGCATTTAATATACAATGCACATGTAGCCAGATAGTTGAAGGACATTACAAATAATGCAAATATTTGCATTCTTTTTCCATGGGGATGCATTTATTTCTGTAACATAAAGCAGTCCAAGTTCATCTAATAGAAGAATTGGTGGTTTTTTCATGGCAAATACATAATTTTTTTCCCCCTGGATGTTTTCCTGTAAAACTTGTGTGGCTCAGCCCTCTCATGCAGAAATAGGATAGCACTTGCTGTCGACCAGGACAACGGCCATGTTAGACCTTGACCTAGAAAACAGGTCTTCAGTATTAGCTGTCTTGCTGATGCTCAGAGGTCTCTGTTAGTGATCAGGACCTGCCTCTTCTAGGCACCTCACATACATGTAAGAGCAAAATTTTTGTTTGTCTGAAGAGTTCGGAGGCTTGAGAAAGTAATTTGCTCCTCAGCCAGGCAGCTGTAGCTTGTGCAAGCTCCTCACCAAAGGCAAATGGACATTCCCCAGCTGAGAGCAAGGGCACAAAGCCTTTGGTGCCCCTTCAGGCCACGTTCTTAACTGCTGACTGCAAATAAGTCTTGTTTTCTCCATTTTTGACATGTCATAGCTGTGTTCTCTTTCTCCTTTTTTTTTTTTTTTTTTTTTTTTTTTTTATTTATTTTTTTTTTGGTGTTGTTGTTGTTGTTGTTGTTGGGGAGCATTTTCCTTTTTTTTTTTTTTTTCTTTTCTCTCATTCCCTTTCAAATCCATCACTGTGTTGCCACAGAACTCATTTAAGCCATCAAGGATTTAAATTTAGCTCTGGCAGAAGTTAGAGGGTAGGCTTATGCACCCACCTCGGATGATGTAAGGCTAACCTCAATGTCCACACTTCCAGCTGAGCCCAGTGCTTAGCCCAGGAAAGCTGAACACACTGATTTTCCCATGCCCTCAGAGGCCTGCAAAGCCTCTCTGGGCTGCCTGGTGGCAACCACTGGAGTAAACAAAATGAAAATTCAGCACAGTCAGTTCTTGTTTAATCCTTATGCATCAGGATTGACCTGATCAACCCAGCAAGGCTATGCCAGGTTCTGTCACCTGAGGGACCTCAGGAGCCTGCCTTGAAATTCACTGGGCTCCTTTCAGCCAAAAAGCTTTGTGCTCCCTTTCCAACACTGACTGCTTTTTCCAGACCTCTGGAAACTCTCATAAAACATGTACTCTTGTTATTATTGTGGGACAGTAATGCTAATGTTATAGTAGCACCCAGGGGTCTGGAATGAGGTGCACACCAGCCATGCCTGTTTTCAAATACCCAATCTCTTGTGCTGAGGGCAGGTTTTCACCCTCCTTTTCACAACCTCAAGAAGTCTGCTGGAAAGAAAAGTTATAAGATGTAACATAAAGCAGAGGGTAAGATAGAGAGGTCACAGTGGCCCTTGCAGAAGAAGTAAGAGAATATTTGATCTGTGCATCAACATCAGTGTGTTTTTCAACAGGAATATTCCAGTCATAGTTCCTCTGAAAGAGAGACTTTTAATGGTTTAGGGTAACCAAAAACTGGCTTATGTTCCCTCCCAGGATTCCAAGATCACCCTTTCATATCCAGAAGGAAGAGAAGATGTACATGCTCCCAACTTCTGGCTCTCAGACATAGCTTTAAAAATTGTCCAGTGCCCTGAAAAAGTGTTACAGAGGAGATGTCGCCAAACACAGCCTGTCTGAATGAAGTTTTCCATGGTTCAGACAAGTGATTTGCTGGAGAGACAGAGGAGCCCACATCTCATTTGTTCATTCATTTATATCAAGAATGTAAAAAAAAAAAAAAAAAAAAAAAAAAGTATTCAATTAGCTTTAGCAGATTTGGTTAAGTATTTAACTATTTTAGCATGCAAAAACTCTCGTTACTGTGCCAGATTTTTAACAGAGCAGCAATTATTGATTGACACCTGCTATTTATTGGTACTCTTTAATCATTGTGTGTTAACAGATTTAACATTCCTCAGTCCTAGTGCTGCCATTTATTATTCTCTGTCCTAGGGTACATGGAGACAGACCCCACGCTTTATCATTGTGCAAGGTACTCTGTGGCCACGTGATGTTTCAGAAACTCTGTTTTGAAGACTTTTAAAATCACCTTCTTGGTTTCTGGACTGGTTTCTCTGTTAGTTTGAATTGGCAGCCCTGCATTGACTTCACTGAAAGTCTGGCAATTTACACCAACTGTGAATTTTGATCTTTATTTCTTCTTCTTTTAATTTCTGAGGACAGATTGGTTTATTTTAAAACCTGGCTGCTGATTCAAAATGTGTGAAATAGCTTTTTTTTTTTTCTAAATAAATATTTTTAAACAGTATTTTCAAGGATTTTGCAATGAGCTACATGAAGCTGGCAAAGCTCTGGTACCCCCTTCATCTTGTGCAAATAGAATTATGTAAAGAATAGGCCTCTGGGACATTAACATATTCAAGCAAAAAGGACATTAAAAAGCAACTTTTTTCTCAGAGACCCTTAACCTTTCCCTATCCTGGCCCCTAGAGTGACATTCCACCATCTAGATATTTTACCTAATTTATCCTGACTAGATTTTCTTTATACCCCTGATAGAACCAGCTGGCCAGTTCACTGCTTGCATTTGCCATCACTGCAGTGAACAATTTGTCTCATGCTGTGAGTCCCTTGCTCTATAAAGCCTATTCCAGATTCAATTAAATTTCTAAGTGTAGGCACAAGGCCATCTAAAAGTTGGTTTTCCCTTGAATTTAATAGGGTTTGGCCTAGAAAGTTGATCCTCTGGCCTGGTAGTCTTTCCCACATAAGGGATGCCTTTCTTCCTTACTCAGAATTACCTCAAGATCTTCTTAGCAGTCAGTATTTGCTTAGCTATACACCTTCCTAAAATGCTTTAATGTGATGAAGCTGTTGAGCATTTCCAAACATAGACGCAAATTTGAGACTGTACTGTAAATGGTTTCTGCATCCCTTTGAGCATTGTCTAAGGCCAAAACTCATAGCCAAGGAAGCAAGTCTAAAACCTTGCCATGAAAATCAAGGCTCAGTATCTGGCTGTTGAAGGAGGGCTGCACCCCCTCCGAGGCTGCAGGGATGCTCTGCCTTCTCCAGAGCTGGCATTCACCCAGCTCCCTGCACGTGCCTCAGCATCCTCTGCCTCATCCAAGGTTTTATTTCCCTTCTCAGCAGTGTTTAGGGAAGCAATATCAACTTTGTGCAACATCCAGTCTCTTTCCTGATGATGAAGAAATTTTCCTCCTCATATCTAGCCACTCATTCCAGGCTTCCAGTCAGTTGTACACTGGTATTGCCAGAGGAAAAAGTTAACAAATCAGGTAACAGAAAGACAGAGACACTGCCAGATACCTGGCATGTGGGATGACTTTGATCCTTCCTTTGAGCCTGAGTTCCTTTCACTTCCTCATCTCCAAAGGCTGTGGTGTGCATGGTGGTGCAAGGCTGCGTGCAGGTGGGTGAGAGCTGCACAGCCAGTTCCAATCCTAATCCCAATCCTGACATGAATAGTTGTCATGGGTCTTTGGGCATTAGATGTTGAAGGATTCTCCTGGCCTTTGCTTCTTCTGACGACCTGCATGCCTTGCACCAGTGCACTTCTCCATCTATCAACAAGAGATGCTGCTTCCTGCCCCTTTCCACCTGCCCCAGATCTGTCCCCTGCCTGCCCCTGCTGCCCAGCTCTATCTCATTTTGCATTTCCAGCCCCTAGGGGCTGCCTCTCTAGCTGCATTGTTGTTCCTTCCTCTCACATTCCCCTCACACATGCACAAATACACCGCTGGTACATCTGCTTCTGCAGGGATTTCCACTGCTCTCTGCCCATCCTCCTGCTCCCAGTTTTCCCGTTCACAGCATGGCAGCAGGGACTGGCCAGGAAGAAAGCCCGGGGATGTGCATCCACCTGAGCTGCTCCCTTCTCCTGAAGGTGTAGGGGCAAGGCACAAGGGGCCAGGCAAGGAGGGCTTCCTCCCAAAGGCAAAGCTGAAATTTATTAGAGAGCTGGAGTTCTGTCTTTAGATCTTTCCTGGCTCTGCTCCCGAGAAAATCATGTCAGTGAGAAGAGCTGGCAGCACTGCTGCCGGCTCCCCCGGCTCCTCAGCTCTGGAACACGGGCTCAGCACTCGGCCCTCCAGCTTCTGAATCGCGGCTGAGCCGCACGTGGAGCTGGCTGGCGCTCCCAGCCTTTCCTCTGCCTCTCCATGCGCCGCTTCTATGAATCACAGGTGTTGTGCATTTCCCTCCACGGACTGAAAGGAGTTTTCAAGAGCTCCAAAATCACTCCAAGTTAATGGGAGCTGGGAGCCCAAAGCGCCCCTGAGGAGCTGCACTTCCCCAGCACTGCTCAAGCCCTGGTGTGTGCTGGAACTGGCATTCCTAAGTCACAGGATGCTCTTAAAATGTGTTTCGCTCTCTCACACAAGTAGGAGCCAAGAGCTTGAGAGTTCTGGTCTTGCTTCTGCAATTAAACTGTTCTAAGTTTTTTTAGGCAAGTCACAATCCTACTGAGCCTCTTTCACCATCTGTAAACAGGAGATAACAATACTTAACATCCTTCCAAAGTAAATGTTAATGAGACTTCAGCAGCTTACATCTGCATTGGGTCTTGGAGATACAAGGCACTGGGAGAGCATTATGTGCTGTTGTCACTAATTGTGAATATCCTTCACTTTCGTTTGTTGTCAATTATTATTAAAAGTGAGAATTTGTGATCCAGTGTAATATTACTCAGAAAAGATTTAGTATCTTTCGCAGCCTGTAAATAACTTGGTTGCATTTGTCTGATGCAGAGATGGTAATAGGAAACAGATTTTAAAAGTGGTGCAAAAAGGAAAGTGTGGTTGTTCTGACAATATAGTTTTCTTAAATTTAAACCTGATAAATCAACTTTGGACTTATATTTTCTGTGAGGAGAATATTTTTAAGTGAGGCAACATAAATGAATTCCTTAACTGAAACATAAACATTAGCGCTATGTTCCTACCCTTCTGTTGAATTCTAATGAATAAACAGACACATGTTGGGGCATTAAACAACATTTGGCAAAGCAGTATAGAGAATTTGTTCACAAATTGCAGAAGGAATCTGAGGTGGGTCTTCCTTTTACCAACTTTTTAACCTCAAGAAGTGAAAAGTGATGCACTCATTGCAAGTCCAGACACATCAGTGTCGTGAAGGGCACTGGGACATTTCAGCTGTTTACCAATACTCTTTGTCTTTGTTACTATGAAATACCTATCTGAAGCCATCTAAAATTTTGCAAATTAAAGTTAATTAAGTGAAGATATTAGATCAACTAAGGCACTCACAGGGAAAATTACCCAGGCACAGGAGAGCTCTGCTCAGCTTCCTTCATCTTTTTCCTTTTCTTTATTCCCTCCGGAACCACAGGACACTAGATACATACACTCAAACTTTATATCTCCAGCATGAATGTCTGGTTTTCTTCTCCCATCCTGTTCATTCCTATGGATTCACATTACCATGGGCTTCCCTGAAGTGAGGGCTATCCCTAAAAATCAACCTTACTGTAAAGGGTGGAATAGCTTTTGCCTGTTGTGTCGCGAAGAAGTTAGTTTAGGAAATGCAGAATTTTTCCCAGGGATATGGGATTGCTTGTTAGGGTTTTCCTCTTAGAGACTTCCATCCCCAACTGACTGAGTCTACACTCCCTAACACCAAAGAGTTCCAGCCCTTCTGGGCCATGGTGCCCCAGCTGAAGGCTCACTGATGATGCTATACTTCTCCTTTGCACAGGAGCAAGTACGCACACAAGTACGGGTCACTGACGCGAAGCAGCCGATTCGTCTGCGGAAAATGAAGCCTGGGCTCTTTCTTTCATGGCTGAGGGGTTTTTTATGCTCTCAAGCCTCATAAAGCCACCGTGTAGCTCCAGGTGTATGCATGGTTTTGTGTGTTTTTAATTTGGCTTCTTAAATGCTTTAGATTAAAATCCATAATATTTTTCTAATATAATAGAAAGTTTGGAAGAGTCAGCTCTAATTAGTTTTATTATTGTTGGTAGCAGCTCTTGGCATATTTGGATCTTTAATGGAATCTTGACTTCTGTGGAGCTGGAGCAGATAGGAATTTCTTACAAGAACAGAAAGGAGTGAAAATTCTTGTCTTTTCCATATTTCTAAGCAGCCAGTTATTTTGGAATCTATTGCAGATGTATCCCATTAACTGTCAAGTTACTTAGTAAACCCACCAAATTACTGCACACTCACTCAATAAAAATGCTAGATGTATAAACTAGCAAGGAAGTTCTCAAAGTTTTGTTTAAACCTCAACAGGGAAAAAATTTTGTTTTGGTTTGGTGTTTTTTGTTTTGTTGTATTTTGGGGTGTTTTTTTGTTTTGGTTAGGATTTTTTTTTATTTTTTTTTTAAGCAAGGAGTACAGCCGGGGAAAATGAATGTTAGAAAACTAGCAGCACAAAATGAGGGCTTACATTTCCAAACCTCGACATACCACATGTGCCTATAAAATACAGGAAATGGGTACAAATGTGAAGCTGCACACAGGATTAGAGGCACATGAACACATTTAAAGCAGGTGGAAATAATGTCAGCTGCAGCTGTAATGTTAGGTTTGTACCAGGGGGCAAAGAGTGGATGTGGCTGTACTGCTATTAAAGTACTCTTGATACAATTTTCTGAGAAGAAAGCATAAACACAAAAAATTTCTGGCATCCTTAAACAAATGTACAGATGTTAGTTGCATCTCTTCCCATTGCTTTTAAAACAGGAAAGCCTCTAGGCCTTCAGTTCAACGGCAAAGAAATTCAGAGAGCTACTTTTTCAACAAAAGAAGCCTTGGGGAACAACACAAAAGTGATGTTTTTTTTGGTCAACTGGCATTACAATATCATGCAAGGCCAACACATGACATCAAGCTATTGGGAAATCTCGTGGTCTCGTACTAAGTTATCCTTGAATAGGTGTGTTATGCATTAAGACAAAGATGAGATATACAGAGAACAAGTAATAAGATGGCCTCTACTGCCCCCACAGATTCATCCCTACAAGATCATCATAGGCAGGGGTAATCCTCTGTAAAACTTCTGTTTTCCCTCACATTTACCAATTAGACACTTTGGGGTATTCTGTATCAGAAAGAGCCTGCCAGAATCAGTGTAAGGTCTACAGAGGAAACAAGCTTTTCATCTCTTTTCAGATAATCCTACCATCAGTGAGGGTGAAATTAATTTGTCATTAGCTATGCCCAGTGCTACAATCTCCTCCCTCAAGATCCTGGGGGCAGCTTGAGCTACGAACCCACCAGCCAGGTGCAAGGGCTACGAGATGGCACAGAGGCACAGCACAGGATGGCCCGAGCCCTGTCTGCGTCCTCTGGGATATGAGTTGTTCTGTGTGCACAGTTGGTAAAGTTTACTGCATCCTGTGCCTCTCCTGCCAAACTCTTGCTCACAGTGAGGATCCAAATCAAAGGCTCTTCTACTGCTGCAGCCCTGCCTCCTCATAGCAGCTTAGATTACACATTTTCCATGGACTAGAGGAGCACCCATATCCTACGGCTTAAAAGCAAAACCTGAAGAATTGCCCGGTCCAAAGAAATTTGTGTTTCCAAAAAAGACAAAATGCGAATGATTTCAGAGTCTGGAATCCCTTCAATCAGTGCCTTCCAAAAACAACCGTAGCCCTGCATCCAAAAGAGAGAGAAAACAAGCAAACCTTTCCCACTTCTGAAGATTCGGCATACTTGCTTCAGTGCCCGTTAAATGAGATAGTAAGTTTTCCTCCTCTTTGCCAGGTTAAACTACAGATATTCCTTTCCATTCTCTTCTACTGTGCTCTTCCAGAGCACAAATAAAGCACCATCTGGCCCTTCATTAACTCTATTTGATTTCTTTTGATCTCATGTAAACGATGAGAAAAAGATCTAAGACTCCCTTCTCCTCCTTAGACATGTGCATAACTCACATCAGTGTCAATGAGAGTTAAACATGCCTACAGAGAGGAAGAAATAGAAACCACTGTGTGTTTCACTGTAGCATCTTTGCATTTGCAAAATGGAAACAAAATGGTCCAAAACCTAATTCCCAGATCACATTCCTCCAAGTTTCAAAGTGAACCTCAGAGAGGATATAGCAATACCAGGATACTGTGACAGGACACAATGGAGTTGTTGATGTTCTTATTCATACAGAAAATCCTCTCGATTGTCATGAATTCAAGTGTCTGCAGCCCAAAGGAAGAGAAAAAGAATAAAATTTAAAATGCATTTTGAAGTTTTCCACAATATACTTAATCTTCTGTTTATATACAAGACAAAATTTGCCGTAAATTAAAGCCCAAGGTCACAGTGCTTTCCAAAGCTCCTCTTTTATTTGCCATCCACAACCCCCCTCCCTAAACAGCACCATCACTCTCCAGATGAATGGAGCACGTTCAGCATTATCTTTTCTCACTGCTGGTCAATGTGTATGGACAAAAGACGCTCTCTCTGTTTTCCATTGGGCAAAGAAGCCGTGGCTCTGGAGAGCTTGCATTCGCCAGTTAGTCCCTCACGCTTTCCAAGGCACCGGGGGAAGTTTGCGCCGATTGTAGCATCTCGGGCTGTAAAGGCCAGGGGTACCTACAGCCCCGGGAGAACCCCAGTCACCCACGTAGTTGTGGTCAGGCAGGGGGGAGGGATGTGGCGTAGCCCCTCACATCCCCTGGAGAGGGGTGCTTGTAGTGGGATGCTGAGCCGTTCACTCTGTCCTGCACCACACCCTGCCACCGAGGCTCCCGCTGTGCTCTCCTGCCGGTGGGTTTCTCAGCCTCCGCCCCACACCTCAGCATTCCCTTCAGCCCCTTCAGTGAAACTTTGCATGAAACAGGTAGTGGATTTCAGGGTACATGAGTGTGGTAAGAACACCTAAGCACGTCCAAGAGCCCATCGTTCTAAACACATGGCCTCTTGCAGCCAGCGGAAGCCCTCTCTGTGCGTGCGTGCGTATTCGTATCTACACACTGACACATCTCAGGCCTGTCTCTGCGGTCCCGTACTCCCAGGCTGAGCACCGGTGGCACGGTCGCGCTGCTGCAGGACATGACGGGTGCTTTGCTGCCGCACCTGGACGGGAGGAAACGGCGAGCGCGGGGCTGGCGAGAGCGGAGCAGCCGCGCGGGGTTCCGCGGGCGCGCAGGCGGGCACGGGCCGTGCCCAAGGGGCTTCGAGCCGTTCGGCTCGTCCCGTTCTCCGCGGATGCGGAGCGCGGCGGGGAGCGCGGCGGCCCCGGGAGCCGGGCCCTCACAGCCGGTCCGTTTCGTTCCCCTGGCGTTTAATGCGGGCTCTGATCTAGTGGAATAATCAATAATCATCCTTTAGCCTTTGAACACCAGGGGGCTGAGAGGACTTTTCAAGACAAATTCCTCTGGCGATGATGTATATTTCACACTTACTGTGCACTTTCCACTGAGAAAAGAGAAAGAAGGAGAAATGAAGGAAAAAAAAAAAGAGGAAAAAGAAGAAAAAAGAATAGAATGAAAGAAGAAAACGCTAAAGGAAATAATTAAATAATTTCATTTATCTACAGACATGAATGACTGAAAGAATCTGGACTGGAAGGCATGTCTACATTTAATATAGAATAGTGCAATCGATATACATGTATGTGTGTATATGTGTTTGGACATACATATAAATTTATATTACTATGTATGTGTGACTGGATATACACACAGGCATTTGTTTATTGCTAAAAAGGCGCCAAGGGACTTTACCCACGCAAACTTTAAAGGATAGCGATTTTAAAGCCCCGCTTTTCTTGAGTCCTCCGCTAGCGCCTCGTTCTCTCCCCGCTCTCCGGGTAATTACGAGCAGAGTGCTCGCACAGTCTTAATAACTGTCTCTTTCAGCTCATCATCGGAAAAAACAATATATTTAAAAGATATATCTTGTATGCAACACTAGATAGGTAACTCGGGGGAAATGATCTCCTGGGTGTTACTCTGAAAACATTTTGGTCTGGCTGATTGCGAAGGAATTTAATTTTGACGAGCCAAATCCCTTCGTTCAGGTGGCAGGGTGAATCGGGCCATGCTCAGGGGCTCGGCTGCTGCAGCGGGCGACGGGGGCGGCGTGGGGAGCCGGCTTGCGTGGGCTGCACGGCAGAGAAGCCTGTTTGATGCCTTCTTCAAAAATCGCTGCCCAGATGTAGCTCAGTTTTCCTACATCGATGCCTTTCTAACGCTACAGCCTACCCGCCTGCATCTTTCTCCGACAGCTCCCCGATAACGCGCTCGCCCGCTGCGTCTTTGGTGTCCCGGCCGGGCGCCGGGGCGCGACGGCCCCGTTCCCAAGCAGACTGCCCCCAAAAAAGCGAGCACATAGAACCGAGGGAGCGCGGCTGCGGGCCGTGGTGATGTTCCAGTACGGACACGAGGCTGCGGGGATCCGCGGCGGGTCCCGGAGGGTCCCGGAGTGCGTGGTGCCCCCCATCCCATCACCGTCCCAGACGTGGGCCGCCGCCAGCCCGCGGCTCGCCTGGGCTTCGGGGATGTTTGCAGGGGAGGAAAAAAAAAGCATAAAGCGAGTGCTGCCCCCAGAATGAGCGTGTTTGCCCCCCCTCGGCAGCGAGAGACGCGCAGGGCTGATCCGAAAATCCGGGCGTGAGGCTGCGGGGCGAAGCCTTCGGGCTCCCAGCGCCGCGTCCCACTGCTCGGGTAAAGAACAGTCGGCGAAGGTGCGCTTCAGTCAGCGAGACAGTGCAATTCCCTTCGCATATAAACACAGGAACGGCTTTTCATGAAATTCAGACAACTTTGTAAAACACCATCTACTCACACGTTCACACCGAGAAGAGCAGTAAAAGGATATGAGTGCAGGGTCTGGATTTTATATTTTCCTGTCCTCTGGGGTCTGGTTTTTAGACGGAGAGTATTGTGTCTTTTTATATTTTAAGGATTTTTTTTTTTTTCTGTGTGGAGAAAGATTAACCTTTCGAGCTGAGAAATACAGGTGCTTCCAGGAATTTCTCTCTCCCTGCCCGCCCCCCGACTCACACATCTAGGAGAGAAGGGCCAAACTGGGTTCTGCGGCACAGGGAAAGAGAGATTAAAACGTTGAAAGTTAAAACAAAGGGCTCTCGTGTTTTCCACCGAGCAGCAGTGGGCTAGTCATGGCAGGGGAAAAGTCGAGTCCTAAGCAAGTGAGGGAAGAAGGAAGAAAGCCAGTTCAAGACGGAGAGACAGGGACTTTCGTTCAGAAATTGGTCTACGCTTGGAGCAGGAAAAATTGACTCTTCCCTTCACATCTGTCCGATTATTTCGGTTTATTTATATCTAATGGAGCAAATATCTCCCCCCTCGCCTCCCTGGAAACAGGAAAAACACTAGGAGCTCTCTCCTGCGGGATAAGCTTTTCTGTCGCCGAGAACAAGCGCAGCCCGCGGGACCCGCAGGGTGGGGGCTGCTCCTCGCACCTCCTGCCCCTCCGCTGCCCCTCGCCCGTGTCCGACAGAGCCTTAGAGCAGCTCGCAGGTCAGGCTCGCCTTTCGGGGGAGCCCTGCGAGGCGTGGAGAAGGAGGCCCGATCCTGCAGTCACATCCGCATAGCGCTCGGACGGAGCAGAGACCGTAAGGTCAGCTTCCGAAGCAGCCTGCCCGGCCGTTTCGTGGCCGTAAAGTCCTTAGGTAACCTTCCATTAAAAACACAGGGGGAAACACAAGACAAGAAAAAAAAAAAAAAAAAAAAGCCTTCTCTGATACGGTTCAGTAATAAAGCAATCGAAAAAGTTAAATCTCTCATGTTCGGGCGCTGCAAGAAGGGAGCTCGCAATTAGCTGCAAAATCCCCTGTGAGTTAATGACCTAAATTGTGAGGTATAAATTCACGAACTGTCTTGCTTTCTTCCTTTTGTTTCTTCTTCTTCTTCTTCTTAATTTTTTTTTTAAATTCCCTGGACATCCGTGGACATGTCTTTATTTATTTGTTATAATACACGAAAGCTACAACTGGGACACTCCACACCATTGAAAGAACAGAAAATACTCGCTTGGGTACCCTTGGCTTTGTAAATAACTGCTTTGCCAATAGATGGCATAGTGTCCTTTCCATTGTGAGGAAGCTCTGCTTCCCCGTTTATTTACCTGTCTTGTTTGTTTTGCATGCAGCATTTTTTTTTAACGTGTAAATGTCGCTTTGCATTTCCTCCCCCAGAGTACAGAAAACATAGATATCTTTAAAAAGGTATATTGCAAAAATTAAAATTACAGATGTAATACATACTGTGAAACCTATAAAAATGCGTTTACAATGGTTACTTAAAAAAGAAATTTATAACTTTCATATGTACCTTACTCGTGCAATATGCAACTGCCATATGTTTCCTAGTTCCATAATTCAGTTTTTCCTGGACAGCTGGAGCAGGTAGTACTTCTTAAAGTACATTTCATGTAATATGAGAACTAGCCCTGACTAAAGACCGAGGGTTGCCATAAAAAGACACAAACCTTGCTTTAAAAATGTTGTTTAACTACACATCATTTCTTACAATGGTATGATATAAATGTTCTCGTAGACCCACGTTATGATAAAAGGGGATATACTGTATCTTTTTACTGCTGAAATCCCAGCTTCGCAAACCTAAATATTTCCAATTAGTGACTCTACGCCAAACTACAGTGATTTAAAGCTACCTGATTTAATTTTATTCCATGCACGTTTTCATTTTTTTTCCCTGAGACAATAATGAAAATATGAGTTAAATTTATAAGAAAGCAATAAAAAAGTAAAGCCAGAGGTTTCTTCTACCCTCATTTAGCGTTTACAAATGCTTATTTTGTGACTGAAGTACTGAAAAGGCTATTTTTAAAAATCGTTTGTCTGAAACGAACAATAAATATAAGTGGGAGCGGCATATTAAAGGCTGGAGATTTCCTTAAAAACTATTCATACCAGGCTGTGTAATTAGGAATTGAGATAGTAATATAAGCGCTATAAAACGCGGTCACCAGAATGTTTATAATTTTAACACGGATGCCTTAAAACTGTGCTTTGAATGCTCCAATGTACTTCCTCAGCATTTTCATCCGTCCGGAAAGCCGGTCGGTTGGCTGAGCGTTTATTTCCGTACGCTGATCTTATTTATACACCGCAGCAGGGGAGCGACTATTTTTTTCCCCCCTAAGTTTTAAAACGAGACCTGAGGCTGTGGGGGTAGCGCCCGGTGAGGATGACCGGGCCGAGGGGCTCGGCGGGCGCACGGGGACGGGCCGGTGCCCGCCGCTTGGGGGATGACCCGCGCCGACCGGCGGACCGCGCTCCCCGTCGGCGGCTACGGCGGGCTGGCCCGGAGCCGTTCGCCTCCTTCGGTGCGCGGCCGTCCCGCGGTGCTGAAGCGGGAACAAAACTTGCCACGGCGTATCGATGAGCCCTCCCCTAACCCCACTCGCGGCGGTTGTTTGAGGGCCGCCGTGGCCACGCTCCTGGCAGGTTGGGCTTGGCTTCGGCTCGACCGGCGACAACCGCAACGAGGCTCCCCGCGGTTCAGGCTAAAGCTGGGTCACTCCAGGCGACAAAGGGCTCTGTGCGCGCTGAAAGCGCGGGGGGCTTCCCCTCTCTTCCCTAGCCCTGTTCCCTTTTCTCGGCTCCTGAGCTAGGAGCACGGAACGGGATGCTGCATGCTCTGTGGTCCTGGAGGCTGGGTACAGAGAGGCCTCGTCATCCGCTTGTTTTGGGACCCGTCAGTCGAGTTACGTAGTTTGAACCCGGGGAGCCTCAAGCGTGGGGAAACCGACCCGGCTCCCTCTAGTTCCGGCTCGGCCGCAAAGCTAAAGCCCGGGCGGGCGCACGAGGCGGTGTGTTCGGGACAGACCCCGGCACCAATATCAGGGGGTTGCCCACGGCTGCCGGGGCACCGCGAGCCTGGGCCCGGTGTGGGATCAGCCGGGATCGCCTGCGCCCCGCGCTGGGAGCCGCGCTCGTTTTGCGCCCGAAGAAGGTGACACACACAAGTGGGAGCAGGGGCCGGGATGTTCTCATCGGAAACCAATAAAGAGCTCCCCGCCGCCGCTCAAGACGACCACTCCTGCCGGCTCCCTAGTGCCACCTCTTCCTTCGGGCTGCAGCCCACCTGGCAGCGGCGAAAGCAGCCCGGCCGGAGAATCTCCGGTAGAGCGGGACGTAAGCGCTCCAGGGGACTTTCCTGCCTCTTTTAAATTTAAGCCATGCTTAACCTTCTCTCAACCCTTTTGAGGGTCATCAGTATCGCTGGGACAGTCGTTCTAGTCTTGCTGTTCACCCTGTTATAGAAGAGCTGGAAGTGCTAATTGGCCCTCGACACACGCTCAGCCGCAAGCAAGGGCAAGGGAGAGGGACGAGGGCGAAGGTGCACTTGGGATGTACAGAAAAAGGGTTTACAGACTATCTAACCTGCTCCTATAATTTTTTCTGGGGTTGATAATGTTTGACTGACTAGGCGCCGTCAGCTTCTTGCTGTCAGTTTTACACGCCACGTCTCCTTAGTGAAGACGATTAGGCTCACTTTGGGGGGCGGAGGGAAGAAGAGGCTAATGATATAAATATGTTTTCCTTAGTGACCGCTTCTATGGATCCCTGCTGGGTAGTTACAGAAAATCATGTCTTTGAAGGGAAAAGGACCCTATGGATATTTTACTCTCTGGTGGCGTCCGGCTTCAATGTTCGAAAAGATTTGCAAAAATCACACTGTGAATGGCAGAACATGGCCATAACCTTCCTGTAAGTGCCCCTCAAGATTTTGGAAGGGAGGATAGGAAAATACCTTTCTAGTGGAAAACAATATATTTTTTCCCCTGAAGTCTAAATATGTTACTCTCCTACATCAAATAAGCACTGCCTCACCAATTGCCTAAAAACCCAGACTGCATTTTAAAGTTCGGAAATAAAAGTAAACCCAGAAAGGTGTTTTGGATATATATATATTATTCCATTAGCAGATCACTATATATAGAGATTTTTCTCTCTTTCATCATCCCATAAAAAAATTAATCGGACAGACATATGGATAACAGGTTGTTCGATAAATTTAAATCCAAATAGTTATTTCAAAAAGTCAAGAAATGAAAACAACATGCCACATAGCAACCTACAGAAATCTAGGGTGGAGTAAAAAAAATCAACAGCAAGGGGCATTCCTCTAAAAATAAAAACAATCCGGGCGATCTGTCCATCCGCCGTAGAGCGGGCAGGCTGCGCGCACCCCGCTGTGCGGCGCGGAGAGATGCGGAGCGGTGCGGAGCAAGGGGTCAGGGTCTCCTCGGCGGGAACGCGCGGCGACTGGCTCTAGAGGGAAGGAAAAAAATAAAAAACGGGCAGGATCAATAACCCCGTGCCCAGAGGCTTCTGCGGGACCTCCGCGGCATCACCGCCGCTTCGTCCCCGTCCCTGCCTGCGCGCTGCAGCCGCCCTCCGCCGGCGCTGCGCCGCGGAGAGCCCGGCAGAGGAGCGGAGCAACTCGCCTCTACGCCGGCAGGTCCCGGCGGCCGCTCGGGACCGGCCCCGCACTCCGCGTCCGCGCCGAGCTTCTCCAGTAGCTCAGCCTCGCCCTGAAGCCCCCGCGCCCCGCGTCGCTCGCACCCGGGCCCCGCCGCCGCGGAGCTCGCCCTCCTCCTCCCGCACTCCTCCGCGCTCCTCCCGGGCCGCGGCGGCGGGGGTCGGTACCTGCTCCCGCGGGCCTCGCCGGAGCCGTCGCACCGGTGGCAGTGGTGTGTGTGGCCCGGCGGCCGCGGGCGGCGGGAGCGGCGAGAGGGGTGGCGGAAGGTACCGTCGGAGATGGGCGGGCGGGAGAGGAGGCTGCGGGAGCGCCCTCGAACAGATAGCATCCATTTCCTTCCTTCCTCTCCTCTATCGATCTCATCTCCACCGCGACGGCGTTTAAACTCCTGCAAGATCCTCTATCTTAGCACGTTTCGATCACTCCCGCACATCTGATTTCCTTCAGATTCAATCAAGGCTGGAAAGGCAGAGCAGACAGACTTTAGACCACGGAACAGCTAATATGTCCCAGATTTAATGTAAAGATAAACTAACTCCACAGTACTGTTCGTCGGTGACAGGCACTAAGCATTTTCTCCTATCAATTCAGAGCGGCAGCAACTGCAGGGCAATTTTTTCGTAGTGACGAATTTTTCTCAGACAAGTTGCCATCTCTTCCAATGTGGAAAGAGTTAGTGTTCCTACGGCGGTTTCGTTTCTGTTTTATTTTTTTTTTTTCTTTAATTAATTATCTTTCTGTCACATACCTAATTTTTCACGTCTGGAAAGTACTTTTACAATTTTAACGCTGATAACCTTATTCGAAGGGATAATTTATCTCTAGGGTATATTTATTAATCAGCCCATTCCTCACAGTCTCTGACGAAACAGCTATTGAAATTAGCGATAAATTTGCATTTTACGGGTAGGTAACATGCGATAGTGGAAACGGTTACGTCTCCTAAATGGCAGCTATTTCCGTTTCAGATTACGATCAGAAATCTCAGCTGTGCCACTCGACGGCCCGAACAGGACCTCCAAGACTGTGACACAGGCAAACCACGTCACTTCTCTCCGTTGCCCAAAACAGTATGAGATCCTAGTCCCCTAAACAGTGAAATTTGCCCCATTGATTTTTTTTACAGTTGGAGGGCTTCTATTCTATTTCTTTCAAGGGAGCACAACACTCCATTTTAATCTGAGGATTAAAAAAAAAAAAAAAAAAAAAAAAAAGGAAAAATGTCCCAGCGAGAGAAGGAAAAAAAAAAAAAAAAACACAACAAAAATATCACTTGCTTTTTCATTTCCCTGGATATGCAAAGAAAAGAATATCTGGTTCCAAAACTTTAGCAATTTTACTCACTGGAAAGATACGAAAGAGGATTTTCCCTGTGACTATTTTATGCACCTGAATATGATTATTACTAAAGTTGCTGCGGCTGGATGCATCGATGTTCATACAAGGTTCGGTTTAGTTCTCGTTTTATTGCAGCCTCAGCGCTAATGGGTTGGGTTTAGCCGAGGTTGCGGATGCTACGCTGGAACCTCACTGCAGCCAGAGCTTGAATACAACGCGATGAATCTCCAAACGCAACAGTAACAGCAATAATTCCTAATTCCTTACAGCAAAACAGGGCACAACGTCATTTTTTAACGTCCGAACGGTTTTCCCGGCCAAAACGCTGCGCTCCAGGGCAGCCCCCCCCTTCCCTCTGCGTTTTGGGGGGAGGTACGGCTGGGGGCGGGGGTGTCCCTTTAGCGTTCATTGCGGGTGCATCTGCCGCGGGCCGGGGCTCGGGGCTGTTGGGGCCTGGGCGGAGGCGGGCGCGGGGACGGCGGGGCGCTCCCCCCGGCCGCGGCGGCGGGGCCCCCTGGAAGGGCGGCGGGGCCGGGGCGGCGGGGCCGGGGCGGCGCTGATTGGGCTGCGGGCGGCCGAGCCGCACCGCCCCCGCCCCGCGGCTCCGCCCGGCCCCCGCCGCCGCAGTGACACTAATGAGCGAGTTCTTCCCACAGGTCTCCTGCCTGGAAGTGCTGACAGATCAAGGCAACAAATTTCAATTACAAGCCCTAATTTGTGTCCGCAGAGCGTTTGTTACCCATGTCAGCCCTGCCTGGCCCATCAGACGGGGCAGAACGTGGAGGAGGAGGAGGAGGAGGAGGAGGAGGAGGAGGGGGAGAGAAGGAACGCATCTGCAGAAAGGAATAGAATTTTTTTTTCACTTTAAAAAAACTCAAAACAATCCCCCCCCCCCAAAAAAAAAAAAAAAAAAAAAAAACCAACTTGGCTGATAACTCGGATTTAAAAAGAAAGGCGAGGAAAAGCCCCAGCCCCTTGCCTGCGCGGTCGGGAGGACGGGAGGGCGGCCGGCGCGGCGGGCCGGGCGCGGGTGCCGGTGCCGGCGGCCGCGGGGCGCCTGGATGCGCGGGCTGTAGGGTGGCGGGCATGGCCGACAAGCGGCGGTCCTCGCCAGGCACCACCATGAGCCTCAAGGCTCACGCCTTCTCCGTGGAGGCTCTCATCGGGGCCGAGAAGCAGCAGCAGCAGCAGCAGCAGCCGCCGCCGCCGCCGCGGCTGCCCAAGCGGAGGAAGCTGGGCGGCGAGGACGAAGCGGCGGAGGACGAAGGCGGCAGCGGCTGCTGCGCCAAGAGCTCTCCCGCCGCCGCCGCCGGCAGGACCTGCGGCGACATGGACCTGGGCTGCGCCGCCCGCGCCCCCGCCGGTGAGTGCCGCCCCGCGCCCCGCCGCTGCCCCCGGCCCCGCTCCTCGGCTGGGCTCGGCATCTCCTTTCCCCGCCGCGACCGGCGCTTTGATTCCCCGTTATCCCTTCTGCCTTCCACGCTGCGTGGGCACCCACCACCCTTCCCGCTGGCCTGGCGGTGAGGACCCGCGGCGCCCCTCGGACGCCGGCACGGGGCAGGGCGGCTGCCGGCGGGGCTGTCGGTGCTGCAGCGCGGTGGGGCGGCGGCGGGGGGCTGTCCCGAGCCCTGTTTCGGAGGAAAGGCAAAAGCGCTTATATGACACATATGCGTATGTGTGCTGCTGAAAGTGCATGTGCAACTATGTATATAATTATGCGTGCATATTATACATATACACGCACACAACACCTACATATAGGTGTGTGTGCAATTTGCTGTGTGTGGAGGGGAGCGCAGTTTCACGCTGCGGGGCAGAACGTCGTGGCCAAACGAAATGCGCCGCCGTCCTCGCACCCCGGACGGGCTGCCGCCCGCCTCGGCCCGGGCGCAGCACGGCGATGGGGGCAGCTGGTCCCTGGCAGCCCGGCCGTGCTGCCGCGGTCGGGTTGCCCCGTCCCGGGAGCCAAGGCTGCGGGCCGGGCCGGGCCGGCGCAGGCCGTCGCTGCCGCCGGGCTGGCTGGTCGGCCGGGGCTGAGGTAGCCCTCGATCGCGAAGTCCGCGCTGCCCCGGCCGCTATCGCTCCCTCCGCTCTCTCCGCAGGCGGCTGCGAGGAGGGCTTCCTGGCGGGCTCCCCGCCCGCCTCCCCCGGCGGCTCCCCCAAGGGCTCGCGGCCCGGCTCGCCGCTGCCCACGCCGCAGGCGCCGCGGGTGGACCTGCAGGGCGCCGAGCTCTGGAAGCGCTTCCACGAGATCGGCACGGAGATGATCATCACCAAGGCGGGAAGGTAACGGGCACGGCGGGGCCGCCACCCGCGCGCTCCCGGGGCGGGCGGGCACATCAAAGCGGGCCAAAACCGGGGGAACCCTCCAGATTTACGAGGCAGGTAGATGGCGATAATGTTAGATGGGCACGGGAGCATGTGGCGTTTCGGGTTTCCTGTTCATTAGGGCGAGGTCTGGGAGCCCCGTGCCCTTCTGGGGGGAAGCTTTTCCCCTTTTCAGGGGGATACACATGGTAAAAAGCTGGGAAGTATAAAACTATTTGAACTTATTAGAAATTACAAAAACATATTTTATTGAATCCATATGCTACCGTCTGCATTTTCAGAGAGGCTTTATTAATGATTGAAACGCAGTCTTAAACAGCACAAAGCTGCATTTGTCTTAAAGGAGTCCAGTCGGGGAATTTCTGTTTTATCTTACAGGTGCACTGAAATAACAGCAAAAACTAGTTAGCCACAGTCAAGTTTTTACCTTCCTGTTTATTCAGAAATGGCAGAGATAGGATTTTTCTTCCCAGTAACTACTTTTAACAGATTGGTTTTTAATATATATATATTTTTTTTGCACAGCAGCAAATACTAAGTAAACTGGAATAACTTTCAGGTTTATAAAATACAGAAGAGTATTTTATTAGCTTGCAGTCAGGACTTGTCTTTTTTTTTTTTTTTTTTCTTGGTTTTTTTTTTTTTTTTTTTTTTTTGTGCTTCGTAAGTGAAGTTTTCTGACAAAAAGCATGCCAAGCTAAGAGCTAAGGGCAGTTTTATGTTCAAACCACCTATTGGTTAATTAATCCGTTTCTCCACAGAAGGATCTAGATTTTGAACGTTTGGTTTTTCGTCGTTTTTGTTTTATTTTTCTTTCAGAAATTTGCTCATAGATTCGTTTCTGCTTTCAATAAAGAAGTTTTACTGTACCTTTCAGAGACAGAGTAGCTCTCGCACTTCACCTTTAGTAAGTTGCAGACAGGAAGTCCCGTGTCAATAAAGACCATATTGTTGGGTTAGAGCATGGCACATTGGCTTTTATAACTGCATCCTTGCGGTGTTACAATTGTATCACCGTAGATTTAGCTTTCTCATTCGCTGCTACAGCAATGATACACCATTTTTCTGCTGTCACTTGAAACTTTAGTGGCAATTTGCCTTTCTGTAAGCCTTGGGCTTCCTGGGTGGAGGTGATGTTTGCACATCTCCAGGAATACATTTCTTCCTAATATCTCAAATGGGTTTTAAATGTGTGTACTGCTAAAGTAAAGTCTCAAACCAAATGATTTACTGTCTAACAATAAAGTTGAAATGATGTGGTAATAGCTGTACTCCCAAAGCGTATCCCCAAACATACAAAGCATTGTTCGAGTAAATGCACTTTAGAAATCTGTTTTGACATATTGAATGGGCTATTTCATGGCTATGTAACTATAATCGTCCAAAAGGACTCTGTAGGCTAAAAGGAAGAACTAGAAAAATCCCACGAAGCGGTTACTTTTCCTAAACAACCATTCCCGAGTCTGTTTCGTATTAAAAATGACCTCTCTCTTTCCAATGTTCAGGCGGATGTTTCCTGCAATGAGAGTGAAGATCTCAGGTTTAGACCCACATCAGCAGTATTACATTGCTATGGATATTGTGCCAGTGGATAACAAAAGATACAGGTATGGTGACTTTAAGGCAAAAAACATATGATGTAAGCTATAAGGTGCTTGGCTGTTGGAAGAAAATATTAACACAACATAAATTAGCAGAAGATCGTATTTAACTCTCCTTGAAGGTTCTTATTTTCATCCCAGTGTATTTTAAAAGACCATATTGTACCAAGTATGCAAAGGCAACTAAAACTTGTGTTGAAGCTCTTTATGATACATTTGCCTCACACTGTGTTTGTACTGTGGGCAGATGCTTAGGTTTGGCTTTCAGAGTGCAGCTCTAGTGCGGTCAGGAAATGTTATTACATTTTATTCCTCCTCCTGTCAGTGGGAATTATTTCCTATTTACAAATAAATATGAAAATGTACATTTTTTGGTGCCAAATGGTATTAACATTAATTAATAACATTAATAGCATGGATATCTGATTTAAATACTTACAAGCTATCTTATAAGTAAGTCATGCTTCAAATTGCTTATAGAATTTAATTTAGAAACTGTTTATCACTGAGATATTTGGTTGCTTAAACTAAAAGAATGGAATGTTTCTAATAACTGTTATTTAAAGAATTAATGGCATTGTTGTTTGGAGAACGATGTGAGGAACAAAAGAGGTTGTTCTTTGAATATTTAGGAGTAGAAATTTTGTGCTGAAGCTCTCACTGTTTTGAGAGTAGCTGTATTTTGAGGGAGCTGGTTGGGCTCAGAAGAAGCCACTTGTCCTGTAGAAATGATTGCAAGACTGAGAGACTGAGCCCGCAGCAGTTCCTGTTGTGAGTTGAAGCCGTTTCCAAGGTCGTGCTTTACAGATGCAATCCCATGCTCCAGAGTAGCCAGGGGGGAAGCCTGGCCAGAGTAGTTCAGAGGAGACAGGATCAAGTCTTTACCAATTGCGGGTTTGATTGTTTTAACCTGTACTTAGCATAATGTAGGGCAAACCGCTGCAGAATTAATTCTAGAGCTAGGAATATTTCAGCCCATGATTAAAAGGTTGGTTCTGCAGGAATGCTGCCTTGTTTCCTAAGCAAATGCTGCCCTGTGTTTTTCCTGTACTTACCTCATTGACTGCTATTTTGCCATTTTCTTGTGTGGTGTATAAGACCTTTTTTAGGACCATTTTAGATTTTGAGTTTTTCAACGAGAGGCACCAGATACCAGGGCTGACAATGCCCAGCATATACGGTCAGGGGAGTCTTTTCTGTTTCTACCATAGTGGAAAAAATGCTCCTTTTTCCTGGTACCCATGCAGTGCAGTTGGAATGGAAGCTTTTTTTTTTTTTTTTTTTTTTTTTTTTTTTTTTTTTTTTTTTGTGTTGTTGTGTGTATTTATTTAACAATCTAAACATCTAATTCCTAGAAGGTCTGAACAATTCATAGAAAAAGCAAGGTAATAATTCCAAATTAATTAAAATGTTAATACTAAAAATTAAAAGCGGCTATACTGAGTATGAATTGTTTAAACCTCATTTCATTTAAAATAATTACAGTCATACTGACCTGCACTGTCTTCACAGTGTGGTACATGGTGCCCAGATAACTGAAGTAACTTAACAAGTGTTTGATGAAAAGCAGTATTTTCTTAGTTGGCAAACAAGATTTTTTTTGTATTCATGTATTAGTAACTATACCTTTAGGCTTTCCATTAAATCTTAAATGTTTTACATGTTTCACCTGGTGTCTCTTCTCATTCTATTCTGTACATCTTTTTGTTGATGTCTGTTATTTCAACTCTGGCTGTTTGTGCAGCTTCACACACTGTCTTGCAGATCTTTATATTTCATAGAAATGAGAGTAGTCACAGGCAGCCTAGTCTTTAGCTGACAGAGCAGATAGCAAAACTAATGCAAACGAAGAAAATTACATCTAGGTCTGGATTTCTAGCAAAATTTGACCTTACAAATATATGGAAACTTAAGCTGTAGCAGTTTATTACTAAATTTGTGTTTATGTGTATTTATAACTTTATTTACTTTTCTAGGGAAAGCATTTATTTAGTAAAAACCAAGAAATATAAAATAAATAAAAAATGTTCCAACACTGATCTGAGGTGGAGAATTTGTCTCCAGGAGAGAATTTCACCAGCATTCTAAATCTTAGCTATGCAGCTTGATCTGAATTGTATGGAGCAATTCCTGCATTGGATCATTTTGTTTTCTGTTTTGTGTTGCTTGTCTTTTTCTAATAAGGAACTGAATTGTGCAAAGATATGATTTGATAAAGTCTTTCTTGTTTTCATTTAAAAATACAGCTGAATTACTGGATTTTTACTGTACTTGAAAAAAAACCCTTTCAATTAATATTTTTAAATTGCTTTGTGAAATGCCTGCCTTCAAAATAGGCTTTTAACCAAAGCAGGCACAATTTTTGTTATAAAATCATCTTGTCAGCATTGGCCTATCAAATGAAATACAGACTCCATGTTTTCATTTTTTAACTTTTTTGCAATACTATTCAAGCCTATTAATGTGGTCTACTGAAATATCAAGAGCATAGTTTCACACACTTTCATTGTTTTTCTCAATCATAATGTTCTTTCCCTTCAATAGCTTTATTTATAGAGTCTTATATTAGATTCAAGATGATAAATCTTCCAAATATGGAATTACTACTCAATTTGATAAAAGAAGGACCAGATTCTTCCCTATTTGCTGATGCCTTTTCAGAGCAGAGCGGTAGCAGTCAATGAAGTGATACCACCTTAAAGCTCATTTTGAAACCTGGTGTTGAGACTGTGACTGATTTGAGGAAGAGTAAAGTTGGGTCAGAGCATGGATTTTAACCTTATTTTTGCAGGTGCCAGGATGATGTTTTGAAACAAACAAAAAGGAATTATTTTTATTTATGCAAAATTGTGTCCTTTCATGTTTTGTTAATTGATGGGTTTTTGCTGTATGCATGGACCCTAATTTATTAATGCTGAATGAGTCTAATAAGTTGTTCTGGTGCTTGTGGTTAAAGGTATTTGTTTTCTTTTTACAGATATGTTTATCATAGTTCCAAGTGGATGGTGGCTGGTAATGCTGACTCCCCCGTGCCACCTCGTGTTTATATTCATCCTGATTCACCCGCCTCGGGGGAGACGTGGATGAGACAAGTGATCAGCTTTGACAAACTGAAGCTTACCAATAACGAGCTGGATGATCAAGGGCATGTGAGTACTTGCTCTTTCTTTGGTGGCATCATGTGTAGGCGCATTGCTCAACGCTGAGAGGCTCTGACGTACAGCTTCGGGGTGCCAGAAATAGGCTTGACTTTTCAGAGTTGTTTTGGAACTTTGCTGTCCACATCTAAAAGCTTCTTGCTTTCTGCTCCGATAATTAACTGCTTATTAGAGCCTGCTGTTTTACTCCCCCCTCAAATAGAGAGCTCCTTCTGCAAAGGAAATCTTTACAAGGCTAAATTGCCTAATAGAAGAGGGGCAGAATTGCCCTCAGTATTTCCCACCGAGCGTGTTGCTCGCAACTTCTCCTACAATCGAAAAGGACCCTTAAATTCACAAGTGGCTAGGAGAAACATTAATAGTGTGTAATAACTTCATGTGAATAAAAATACACTTAAGTATTTTCTTAACCTAAACGTTTGTGTGAAATCCCGTGAGGTGTTAATAATTGCAGTCAAAAACGAACAACATGGGAGCTGGGTTTGCTCCGATGATGATTTATTGCATACCTTATGAAGCAAGACCCTTTCACAGCTGAGGCTCATTACTTCTGGAAAAGCTGGCGAAGACGTATGCAGTATGAGTGTTCTGTTTGCAAGTTCTAAATTGTTTAGTTATGACATTATCTAATGTGACAAAATGTGTTATGTTAATATTTCCTTTTCTCTTCAAAACTGTTGAAACATGACAGATGTAAGCCAGTATCATTCCAGCAATCCCTAAAATAGTTTTACTTGACACCTTAAGAAATAATTAAAAAATGAGGATTGTTTTTAGTCAGGGTGAAGTCTTTGATTTTACAAACCCCTGTAATAAATGACAAATGTTGGCATCCTTTCAGAAGGAGCATCAAGTTCCAAGTGGTAGAGTTTTAAGATGTCAGAGGAAAGTTTTGAGAAAGGATGTGGATTCCATTGTCCTTAGTTTAACCCAATTTATTAACCAGGATACTTTCTTCTTCAAGGAAAGGAGTGAAAGAAAATATACTTGGCACAGAGCACAAAGATACCACACTCATCTTTCAGTATGGTTGTAACTCTGTGGCATTGAGCCAGGTATTTTGCTAATAGGTAGTCTGAGATTTTTCCTCCTTCTTTGTGTTTGCAAATGCAATGAACAGAGGCAGGAATACAGGAGCGTGGCTGACCTAACAAATGTGATAACAAGGATAAAAATACTTCCATTTTTGCAATAATTTTCCTTATTTTATTTTGTTCTTCCTTAAAAGAAATGTGGGGGTATTCACGCCTCTTAAGTTAGCAGTGCTTTTCTTAGGATAGTACAAAAGAGGTTTTATATTGCTTCTTTCCAGAATTACAGTTATGGAGTCTTATTTGGCAGTGTCCATTTGAGTTAAGGCTAGCACATGAAGTTCCCTTAGTTCCCCCCCGTGTTCATGTATTTGTGATTCCTCTCAAGTGGGACTTGTTTTCCATGAATCCTGAGTCTATTGTAAGGGCTCTGGAAGTGAAGCAGATGCAAATGGATGAAATGTTGCTTTTCCAGCAGTGAGTTGGTTTTTGTACTCGGTGGGTGCAGAGGGAAGATCTGTGGGTATTGTCCACCGTGCACTTGCAGTTGCAAATTGCCCTCTGATAAAATCTCAGCTATGCAGAGAATTGTGTTATTCTATTTTTCCATCCCAGATTTTAGCTTTGTGTTTATTCTGAACTGAAACCTGTATAGTGTAACACAGCACATCATTATTTGTAATATGGGGGGATATAAATTTTCTGGTCTTTAGTTAAGTATTTTAGCTTGGAAATGAGTGAAGCAAAGCTCAAGTACAGTGATTTGAGACACATTGAACTGATTCAGAGCTATGGCAGTGCCCCTCCTCCCCAAAATGGAAATTTAAGTATTAAAATAAAAGGACAAAAGAAGGATGACTGTAAAATAATTTCATATTTCTCAAATCTGGAAAATTGCAAACATGTCATTCATAATTACCAGAAAAGGCAAAAGCAGAAAGCAGAAAAGTATCTCTTCCAATGGGTACATTTTTTCTTTTAAAGCTATGGTAGTGTGGAATGCTGTATTGAAAAAGCTATGTAGCCTCTGAATGCCTCTAGCAATAATGGAAACCGAATAATCATATTTTGTGATGAATATAAAAAAAAACAATTGTTTCTCATAAGCAGGAAGAAACCATTTTTCTCAGGAGGGTACCAGGGGACGGATGGCAAATTAGAAGAGCTAGGAGTCAAGGGTGTAGAAATCCTCCAATATTTGTTCTTATATCAGAAGTTCTGACTCTCCCACCCCTGTATGGACATGGGGTATATTTAGGTTATTAGAAAGTAGGTTATTTTCCTCTTGTGTGTAGGCAGAGTGGTTCAGAGAAACCTCAGTGGGGTTTCCACTAAGCAGCACTGACCTTTAGCTGTTGTTCTTTGGGAATGCTTTCCCTGCTTTCTGCTTCTGGCAATTTAATCCCTGTTGAAATCGTTCCTTCATGCTTCCTGTGCTGTTCGAAGGTGTAAGCTTTTGCAGAGTTTTTGTGTTAAAATCCTGTGGGTAGGTTTTGATCTTCTTGAAGGCTTTGAGGTAAGGAGCTTGCATGATGTCAGTCTAGAGCTCTTGTACCTATTCTAGAGTATTAACTCTCAGAATCTCTGAGAGAAGTGGTCCATGTTCATGGGAATAGAGACAGTATTTGCAAGTAGGCACGAAGGTAGAATTCCTCCACAGGATGTATGTTGTGACAGTAGCTGGTGGCAGCCAGTTTATTCCCCTTGCATCGTGTTGCCCTGGGATTAACATTCTGTGAAAGGAGAGCGGCCATCTCTAAGAGACTCACTGCTCGAGCACTTTCCAGATTCCGTGCTGCCTGCTGCTATTTTCATCTGCATTTCAAGCTGGACTTTGTGACCGTGCAATTTTATAATGCTGCTCAGCTCAGAGATTTTTGAAGTATATATCTGCACATAGGACACTCTCTGATACGTGGGTTCCACTTGCAGTCTGTGGAGATGAAGCAAAATTTGTACAAACATGTTTTTCCTTGTGTGTTTCTGATCTCAAAAGGAGATCTCAAAAAGAGTGAATTCCCTGCTTTGGAAATACTGTGCTCCTATAGAGTCATTAAAGATACACACTGTGGCTTCTGTGTGTTTCATCTAAGTTGTGATGCTAAGGAAAAGTAAACCTGGATTTTGCAATTGTCACTGAAAAGTTCATGGTCTGGATGTTCTTTGTTAATGCCTCTCATCCCTCTCTCATCTGTGGGGTGAGTGCTGCATTGTAAAAGCAGTCTCTCCCTCTGGCTGGTTAGAGCTGGCTAATTTTTCTATTTCAATGCAGTTTTTAAACTGAATTTCAGTGGAGGGGAAAAGTCAACATTTTTTATGCTATTTTCCATGCTTTTCAACTGAGTATTTTTTGATGCAGAGGAACATCTTTTAACTTTTAGTGAAAATGAGGCTGTTAGTGTGTTAATTGTTCCTTGGTGGTTGGGGTGGGTTTTTTTCCCCATTTGAAAGTGGGGCGAGGCTGGAAGCAGAGGCGGATTGTAACTCTGCCCAGACTTGGCTCCAAGTAGCGAGCTCTGCTTACAGTCAATGGGCATTTATATGTTCTTGTCACAAAGAAAAGCTGTGAAACATCAGTATTTGCACTTGTAGTTTTCATCTTAGTACAGAGGGAATCCGTGCTCCTCAGCCCCACACATTTCCCTAACTGCAGAGAGCCCGAGTGTTTGTGCTTTGGAGGGAGGATAAAGGAGGATTTTTGGCAAAAACAGCAGCAAAGACTGTGTTGGTAGTGGGGAGGTGACTGTGTAGCCAAGTTGCTGGAGGATTGGCGTCTCCCCTGTGAAGGAGTATCTGGCTCTCATTTGCTCTGGATGAGATGGTTGTGCCGTGGTGGTGCTCATGCTCAGGGCCAGCTCTGAGGCCTTATTGTGGCAGCAGCTCTCAAAAGCCATTGCAAAGGTAATCCCAGCTTTGTATGGCTGCAGGCATTCTGGTGGCCTTTGCTCTGCCTCCTACCTGTGGGCTCCCTGCTGTGGTGTCTTCCGTCTGATCATGATTTCTTGACAACTGCTGTGGCCAAAGTTTAATTTTACTTTTTGTGAGAGAGGTTTATTCCCGCATGAAATGTTTTCATCTTGTTCTGTGAGGACTTTGGAGAGAGAGGCAGGCTCTTCGGCTGTGAGTTGAATGCAATGCCAGTTCATATTTGGGAACACAGTGGGATTTCTGTTTGGGGTTTTTTGGTGTTGGATTTTAAAGGCATGAAGGGAAAGTTGCTGTTACTGCAGATAAACTGTTAGATCCCATTGGTGCTTTTAAATGTGCAAGCGCTGTGAAATGAAAAGCTGGAATCTCCTTTTCCTTAGCTTTTTCTTCACAGTAGCTTTAGGTGATGCTTTGAATACTAGAGCTAGATTGTTTTTGGAGTGGATGTTACATCTCCCTCTCCTTTTATGTTCTGTCTTCCTATGTTGCACTTTAATTCACAAGGGCTTTGCAGTTATGCATTATTTAGAGTTCGGAGTCCTTCAGATCATGAACAAAGACCCCATTGTTAGAAGACATGATACAAAATCCAGAAAAAAAAAATATTGCTATGGATTTGCTAATTGCCAAAAAAACAATGTGTCAGCACAGGAAATTTCAGTACAGGACAGAGGCCAGACAGGTTGTTCTTAGGAGATGACATGGATCAGTTTAGCTGTAATAGCCACCCAGATAAGCAGTGGGAGGTGTTCATCTTTGTGCTGCTTTGATATCACTTGTTCTGATGTGTGAGCAGAGCTCTTTGTAGCTGCCAGGGTTATCGTTCATGTGTGGGCCCGCAGTGGTTTGCACCACAGAGCTGATGGGGTCAAGTGATCCGTGTGGGAGAGAACTTGGCATGCTCAGTGGCACCCAGACAAATGGCAAGGCACAGAACAGCAGCAGATTTGAGCTGTGCAACGTCTTTTCTTGATCATTTCTTTTTCTGTTGCACCAGTATCTCCCCTGGTACCACTGGGTGTTCACAGGAAAAAAGGGTGGGGAATGTGCTGTCCTCTCTGCATTTTCATTTTGTAGATCTTTGCTGTTGGAGAACTGAAAGGATTGTTGTAAAAGAGAAAACACTTTTGCACAATGAAATGTCTTGTTCTGCTCAAGATTTCAGAAACTCGAAAAAGAACTTCATATGAGAACATCCATAGGGCACTCCCTGAGCAAATTAATTGGAGCCTGTGATGTCATTGTCAAAACCTTACTTAAAGGCTAATAAAACCCCTGATTATCCAGAAACTTGCCATACCAAAACAGGGTCATGTAATCTGGCCAGGACCAAGTGTATTAAATTAGCCAAACTCTAGTTTATCCAAACAAATGTAATGTCCTCTATATAATTTGGGTGAATTGAACTTCCATGTGTCTGACATAGGGGCTCTGTTGAGTGCTTGAGCACACGCACATTCTGAGCCTACTCAAGGAGCAGGAAATTAAAAAGCTTCCCCAGAATGTTGATTAGTGGTTCCACAGGCCAATAGCCATAGGACTATTTGTTTATCAAGTTACTAATTTCTTAGGGCTTCCAACAATAATAGCAGAACTTCAATTTTTTTTTTTTCTTGAAATCTTTTATTTTAATACTGGTTAGCTGAAGTGGAGTAAAATAGAGGAAAAATTCTGTACTTTAAATCTTCTTTAAAATTGGGCTGCAGTACCAAGAGGTATTTGTGTGTGTAATTTTATGCAGAATGAATTCATCCACTTCTCTTTTATGATTTATTTTTGATTGAGTTTTTATATGCTCAGAGGGTTTTTTAATTGAAATTCATTGTCTGTTTTATAGATCGATTGTTATTAACGCTTCAGAGTTTTGGATTTTGTTATAATTTTACTTTTAACTTTATGCTTCTTCAGAGTGTGAGAGTCTCAGCTTGTGTTCCAATCAAGATTTTTTTCCAGCCTTTGGGATATAAGGAAAAAAATTGCTCCAACAGCTCATTCTGAAGGTTCCAAAAACAAAAGGCAAATTTCTGCTGCTGTTAATCCTGCTAGGTCGAATCTAGACTTCAGTGGAAAAAAGTGACAAAACTTTCATAATTCCAGTGGGACCTGGACTTCACTCCTGACTTCTCTTTTTGTTTTTTTCCTTTTTCTGCCTTTTTTTGAGCCAGTTTCAATTGAGCCAGTCTCTGAATTTGGAGCTCCTGAGTCGTATTTTTTAAATGCTTAGGGTTGGCAATAACATAGATGCATAGGGATTAGACTACTGTAACAAGAACCTTCAGAGGTTAAAGAAAACATTTGATTTCCAGTAAGTGGCATGGTAAACACATACCATAATCTGTTCCAAAAAGCTATTAGTCCTGAAACAGCAGGGTGTCCTTTCTAACAAATGTTATCTTTTTCCTTGCATGACTGCATAGATTATCCTTCACTCTATGCATAAATATCAGCCTCGTGTCCACGTCATCCGAAAAGACTGCGGTGATGATCTGTCCCCTGTCAAGCCCATCCCTTCGGGAGAAGGGGTGAAAGCCTTCTCCTTCCCTGAGACAGTCTTCACTACTGTCACAGCATACCAAAATCAACAGGTAATTTGGGCTTTCTGGTTAGCACTTTACAGGCTTTTCAGAGCAGTCTAGAGATGTAAGAGGAGAAAAACAGATACTGTCATGATGTCCCTTATTGAAATAGAATTATCTAAACCCGTATTTTACTAAAAGTGACTTTCACTGTTAGTATTGCTGTAGTGCCTGGAGGCTATAGCTGAGCCTTCAGAGATGCTGCATGTAAAAAATCTTTCTTATTATGGAGATCACACAGTCCAATTAGCATGCTTAATGGTGTCTTGATTATGAACACAGCATTGAAGAGCAAGGCAAAGAGCAGTCTAATTTTTAAAGGTGTTTCTGTACCTTTAAATGTAGATACGTGTCAGGAGAGACTTTTTAAAGAACTTTTGTTCTTGACTCCAGTGCTTTTAATACTCCCAGGACCTTAACAGAGAAGCTGAGTTCTGAAGAAAGTTGCAGTTGTTTTTATTAACTGCATTCAGCCTATATTATTAAGGACAATTTATCTGGGTCCACACGGATTAAAAGTCAAAAGTGAACTGCAGGTTATATCACTCGGCTTTTTCTACCTTTTGTTTAAATTTTAGCATATATAATGACACCATAATTACTGTTGTGACATTTTATTAATTCCATATAAATGATTGCAACTGTATTTTCTGAAATTACATGTGCATTGATAACTTTACAAAGAGAGGAGCAGGAGAGCCATGTAAATACTGAAATATAAGTATTTGGCAATTTTCCCAATTTTGTTTTATTTATTAAAATGAATTATGGTTATTTCAGGTGTGGTGTGTTTTGCTGGGTTTTTGGTTGGTTGGTTGGTTTGGTTTGGTTTTTTTTTCATGGAGGATAATAACTTCGGGATAATCTCTTTTTTCACATTTCCTTCTTTACCAGTACAGAAATAAAATTTAATTTAAATGTTATTGCAGTTAGACAGTGTACTCTCTTAAATGAAGAATGACATTTGCCTTAAGTTTTTTCGCAGTACTTCCTACTGCCATTTGGCAGCTTTAAATACCTATTAGCTTCTCCAGGCATGTGCAAAAATAATGATCAGAAGATTGGTCCTTATTTTGCTATTTCAGGACAAGCATCTTAAACCATACAAATATGAAGATGTTTCCTCTGTCAGCTTTTTTTTTCTGTCAGTGGAGTTGTTTTCTGAGCTACTTATCTGAGTTTTATAATATTCACAGATAACTCGTCTGAAGATTGATAGGAATCCTTTCGCCAAAGGCTTTAGAGATTCGGGCCGTAACAGGTAGGTGTTGGGAAGGAGCTGGGCTTGTTCCTGCTGACAGGATCAGTTTGTAAAGGCTGTTAAAGGCAAACACTTGTGCTTACAGACAAACTAATCTGAGAACTCAGACTCCTTGAGGGACCACTCAGACTTCCCAGTAATGTTCTCTGTTGTGAATTGCCATTGCTACGCCTCTGACCATCTAGGTCAAGAGCAGACTGGCACTCGGCTTGACTCGTGTACTCAAGTTTCCTTTCAGTAGAAGCAGTGACACACCGTGAAGGCTGCAGATGGACTTAATGTATACTCAGGTCCATGATTTCAGGCTGTGCTTGAAATCTCCTCTTTCTCCTGGCTGGAGACAAGTTGCAGATGCCATTGTCAAACTACAAGCTCAGGTTCTCTTGCATGTAAGTGACACATAGTGTGGGTTAATGGCTTGTTTCCTCTTTGAGGGGAGAAACTGGTTTGTGCAGTAACCTTATGTTTAGTACACTTGCCTAGGAGGTGGGAGACCTGTGTTCAAGTGTCTGTTTAGTCTAAGGAGTTTTAAATCCTTAGGTGAATACCTTTTCTAGCAGGCCAGAAGACCTTGAAATGAGACTGTTTTCCACCTCTTCTGTGGCAGATGGACTGATAATTGCTTATTCTCTCTTGATTCGTGAATCTTTGAAAGTAGCAGTGGGAAATCTGTGTAGTGCAAGGTGGAGACTTAGGTCTGGTCTGGGCTGCCAGTGCCAATGAGGTATTTTTTCCGATGACTGTTTAATGCAAGCTACTTAAGCCTGTTTTGAATTGTATGTTAAACCATTTCAGCTTAAAAAAAAGAGCAGTATTTCATTGTCGTGTATAGTATACATCAGTTCCAGCTACCACATTGTGTTTGGTGTCTGCAGCTGCTATATTTATGACCAGGACTTGCAGAGAAGGGAGCAGACTGTGCTGGTAGGAATGATCAGAGAGTTTCTTTTTGATAGTTGTTTTATTGAGCTTCTCTGTTAGCAGAAGCTACAGCATTAAAGCCTGTTTTACATAAAACCTGAGTTACATAAAACCTGAAACTGGATGGCAAATGAGAGTAGTTTTTGGAAAATGAATACTTATAGAAGGGATGATGTAGTTGTAAAGATTTGCAGGCATTCACTGTAAGTATCTTTTCAGTATGTCTGAGATTTTGTCTTCTGTCAAGAAATAAGTATCCATGTTCTGTGGCCAGTGACATAAATAGAGCTTTGCCCTCTTTTGTAGCCTTCTGGTTAGAAAGTAAGTGAACAGTAGCTTCCAGGTAAATGCAGTGACTGAAGAAGCAAAACATGCTGTGTGTACTTTAGGAAGAAAAGGGTTGCCATACGTGCCCTGTTTGAAAGCTCTCTGTCTCTCATAGGCAGTGTCTCTGCTGTGCTTGCTGTTTGCAGAACTATAAAATAAGTACTGTGGAACCTCCTAAGAAACCCTAATCCTCTGAAACATGCAGATTTAGGTGGACTTAGAATTTCTTCCATAATGTTACATGAAACAAGGGAAGATACCCTTTTAGACAGAAAGGAAATAATTGTTCAGAAACAATTGAACATGTTTTAATGTGGGGGGACAACTCTGGAATTAACTGAGGATGATGTAAGTGTACTGCATCTGCAGCTACACAAATACAGTTATGGGACTAGGTTTTTTTTTTTTTTTTTTTTTTTTTTTTTTTTTTTTTTGTTTGGCTGCTAGGAATAGTCTGGTTCAGGCATTAGGGAAAAAAACAGTATATTTTGATTGAAAGTTATTTTTTACGGAAATGGATTAAGAAGGCAAGTCCTGAAGGAAGAGCCAGCATCTCTAAAATGGAGAATCTCTAAAATGGAAAATCTCAAAATTGGAGCAGCCTTTAGATGAGGTCCAAGTGCTTTTACTCTGCAAACACACTCATTACAGAACTGACTCTGCAAACGCTTGTTTGTTGCAAATTGACCTTGTTTTACTGAAGTCAGTGTTGTTGTTTCCTTTTATAGTCTGCATTACTGGATAAGTATGTTTGGGAATTCAACTCAGAATTTTAATTATCAAGAAAATTTCTATTGATATACTCAGTGGATTAGTATTTTGCTCTGTTACTAAACACTGAAATTAAATGTTAAGGTTCCTCATTGTTCTAGCTGGTGTGTTTATCATTGAGGCATTTTAGTCTGCAACAAGTTTAAAAAAATACTGTGGTAAAATTATATCCAGCTTTTCAATATTGTTTTAATGCAGATATCTCACACTGCACTGCTGCATGCAGTAATTCTGTTGAACTAAAAATATCCCCTTCTAGGTCATTCCCATTCAGTCCCACAGGCCATGTTACAGAAATCAGTAGCTTCACCTTTTAAAAACATTTCCTGTGCATTTGCAAAGTGCAAGAGAATTTAGGTGCTGAGAACAGTTTCATTCTTCAGTTGGGCCTTAAGTTTGACCCTATAAAAACTTCTACTCAGGAAAGGACCAGAATCTTTCCCTTTAAATACTTTGGGAAAAACATAACTGTTCTATTAAATAAACTTGGGCATTTGATAGCGCAAATTAGGGTGGTGATAAAATGTGGAAATTGTTCAAAAGCATCTTGTATAAATTATCACCTTGGCTACACTCCTCCAGGAGGTGGCTTTTATCTCTACTTTAACTAGAAATGAAAATTCACCCTTACTGCAGAAAATGAAGGCTATCTTTTTAGTCCAGGTTCAGCTAATAAACGCTTTGTAAGTGTTTCCTGACAGACATTTGTGTTCCTGCTGGAAGGAGTAGGATCAGAACATGTCAGTAGCTTCAGACTGGGGTATTTGCATCATTTAAGTTTACAAAGCACTGCTGCTCAAAGGCAAGCACTTGCATTTGGTGTGTGCCCAATGCTGACACTCAACAGGCCTCTGGGGCCCAGCAGCCAAAAATAACACCAAAATTATACCTCTAAGTTTATATACCTCTGAGGTGTATTATTTATAAATAATTGTCAGAAAACGAATGGGCCTTTATCTTCAGGAATCAGATTCTTCTAAATAGTGTCTGCCACCATTGTCTACACAGTTACGTCTGTTTTCTCAGGACACTGTTACAAGAAAATGAGTAAAGACTTTTAGTTTCTAAAGGCATTTTGTTTAGCAAAACAGCATTGTTTTATACATGATTTTAGTAGCAAAATAGCTGTACATCCTTGCCTTGCTCATATTCTAAGTGTGATTTTCCAGCTCATCAGTAATAGAAGTTGTCAGTGGATCACCTTTGTTCTAGGAAGAAATAGCAGATCATCCCTCTGGCAGTTAAAGTTTTAACTGCCACAGGGATGATCTCTTTAAGAAATATCATACTAGCAAAACATTTAAAATCATTTTAGCCAAATCTTCCCACTCAAACAGCCCTCCCAAAAGGCCCAAAATATTGAAATAGAGAGCCAGGCTTGTGGAATTGGAAAACACTTTGTGTGCTGTTAGCCCAGTGGTTGCAGGTCCCTGTGGTCTCATGGATAGGCTGTAAGGCTCTTTTCTAAAAAGCAAAATCAACTTGAAAATAATCCTGAAATGTTTGCTAATTTTTATATGTTTCTGAGTTAGAGTATCCAGAGACGTGCAGTAAAATACAGCTTGCTTTCATGACACCATAATTCTTTTGTTCTAAATAGAATGGGACTGGAAGCTCTGGTAGAGTCTTACGCCTTCTGGAGACCTTCACTGAGGACACTTACATTTGAAGACATACCTGGGATACCCAAACAAGGTAAAGAGTGTCTTTGTGTTCTTTCAAAACAAAAATGAAAGTTGAAGCTTTGCTCCTCACACCTTATGAAAGTCTAGGTAAGTGTGTCACTCACAAGACAAAAACAACCAACTAATCACAGTGCAGCCATCCCCCCTCATCAGAGTTATTCTGAGTTAGAAAACTAATGCTAACTCAACCACCATGGCAATAAAAATGTTAGATTGTAATGAAAAATCAGATCACACGTGGAGGAGAATGCCAGTTATTTAAGGATTGAATAACCTATTCCTTAGTGTTATGCTCTGGCTAGATACAGAAGGTAGAGATCACTTACAGATGGCTTCTATTGTACACATCCAAACTGCAGTGTAGGAATTACTTGTGTTTTTAAGAGAAAAAAAAATGAGAGAAGAAATGTTCTCTTAAGTAATGAGTAAATAGGAGGAAGCTTAATTTGTTTTCTTCTTAGAACACCACCTTGATTCTTAAAGACCTGAAAATTGTTCAGTAAATGGGGCAACAAACTTCATCTGCATCCTAGAGTTTAAAGAAATGGATCTCCTCTCAGTTTTGCTTTTTCCTGTTCTTTACTTTTTTTTAGAAACCTCTTTGTTTCTACTTTCTCCATTGTGCAGGTTTTGTCATGAATGAGAAAAATATATAAATGGCCCATTTAGACCTGTACTCTTTTCTGAGTTCTTTTATTTCTAGAATATACACCAATGCACATAGAAAACTTCTCAGCCTTTTCCAGCTAAATCAGACATATTGCTCCTAATTCTTTGCATTTTCTGCTGCCAAATTTACAAACATCCAGTCTGATTTCTTGATAATGTATTGATTGCAAAGTTGTTAAACATCTTCAGAGCAAAAATCCAGAACACAGAGAAATTCAGAGGAGTCACTTTTGTCAGCGTTTTGGTTCACTCCTTTGAGAAATCTTGAGTATCAGTCCTTGATATTGGCAGCTAAAAGGAGGTTTTGTGCCAAGTCATAGATGCATTGGATCCCAGTGTTGGGAGAATTTTGGGCGTAGCATGGGAATGAGGGATGATCTCATCAAAAAGGCCTTTAATGAGAAGATAGAATGAGACCTGAAATACCTTATCAGACTGTGTAAGACTGAATGGCAACATTTAGGAGACAGACCAGCTTTATTGGCTGTTTGTGTGTAGGAGCATTGTTTGGGAGCAGGGGAACGGCTGCCGTGAACTTCCCACTTCCCTTTCTGCTATTGCCTGAGGGTGAGAAGATTGTTGAAGTTACTCTTGATATTCTGGAGATAGAAACTGGGATCCTTGCAAAGTCTTTAGTCATCTATGCCTTGGACATAGAGACTTTGCAAATGACCCCTTAGAAATTTGTCCTGTTTGTTGATACTGAAAGTGCCCATCTTCAGGTAGTGGAGGTATTGATGGAGATTAAAAAAAACCTGTGTCTTATACCAGACACTTACACTGTAATGTGGCAGTGTCTAGTGATGCCTTGTGCTTGTGGTGTCCTGTTAACAGAGAAGCAGCAGCAGGCAGTGTTCTTTAATAATGTATTTTTCTTTTTACTAGCTCACCTATTACGATGATCTGTTAACTTATTGACAGAACTTCTCTCTTTGCAGCATGAAGCTGTTTGATTGGTAATGTGATTCATAAACAGGAGGTCTTTCTTGTTAAGTGTCTTCTGCCTGCGAGACTGTAAAAGGCCCCAGTTAATTTTTCCACACTTAGTTTTCAGGAAGATGCAATCTTTTAAGGAAAGGAAGTCTTTCTTGCCACTGGGAAACTTTCAGACCTGAAAAAAGGCTTCACCTGTAGCAAGTAGTATGCTTTCAGGAGCATTCAGCAGTGGTATTTGTAATATAAAGAGTTCTGATATCAGCAAATGAACAATTTGCAAACAGTTTGCTGCAAACCTACCCATTCAAGAAATGAAGCAGCTATGTGCAGTGTTCAACCCACACATTTCCTGAAGTTGTTCTGATTTTTTGGTTGTTCTCAGAATTTTTTGGTTTGAAGTCAGTTTTTTTGTTCTGAAGTTGGGAACTTTCCTGAAGCTGTTATCTGTGAGAGCCTCTGAGCTAAGGAGCTGGTTCCTCAGGTGGTGCTCTGACAGTGACAGTGAGGCACAGAGTACTTGAAACACATTCTGGACTGTAGCAAGAACGTAGACAAGCCAAAAATCATACTTTTGAAGAAGGCTTCCTGTTATGTGGTACTCACTTGGCTACATCTTGACTGCCATGCAATTTCCTTCCACGTCATATAAGAAGCAGTTAACCTTTTGGGCTCTAAATACTGAGTGATGGTTGTACAAACATAGCTTCAATTCTCTTTCTTGGTCAAGTTATTTGTTTAGAAACATGCATGTGGTTTGCTCACACATTCTCCTGCACATGTATGTAAAAGTTTTTAATTAATTTGAGTTGGATTTCATCTCAAGGGTTATTGTAAAAGACAAAGGTCTTGATCTTTCACCTAGGCAGTGGACCTTTCCCAATGTGCTTCTTACACTGTAATATTCTCTTCCAGGAAATGCAGGTTCCTCTACTTTACTCCAGGGATCTGGCAGTGGAGTGCCATCTACCCACCCTCACCTTTTACCGGGCTCCCCTTGCTCATCTCCAGCCTTCCACCTCAGCCCCAACACCAGCCAGCTCTGCACCCTTGCTCCAGCTGACTACACAGCCTGTGCCCGCTCAGGCCTGACCCTGAACAGATACAGCACTTCCCTGGCTGAAACCTACAACCGGCTCACCAACCAGAGCAGCGAGACCTTCGCTCCCCCAAGGACTCCCTCCTATGTCGGTGTGTCGAGTAGCACGACTGTGAATATGTCCATGAGTGGCAATGATGGGGATGCATTCAGCTGCCCGCAGACTGGCTTATCCATGCAGATTTCAGGGATGTCTCCACAGCTCCAGTACATCATGCCTTCCCCATCCAGCAATGCCTTCACCACTAATCAAACCCACCAAGGCTCCTACAACACGTTTAGACTGCACAGTCCCTGTGCACTCTATGGATATAACTTTTCCACATCCCCTAAACTGGCTGCCAGTCCTGAGAAAATCGTTTCTTCCCAAGGAAGTTTCTTGGGGTCCTCGCCAAGTGGAACCATGACGGATCGGCAGATGTTGCCCCCCGTGGAAGGAGTGCACTTACTTAGCAGTGGGGGGCAGCAGAATTTCTTTGACTCTAGGACCCTAGGAAGCTTGACACTCTCGTCTTCTCAAGTGTCTGCACATATGGTTTGATGAAGCCTTTAAGTAAAAGTACAGTATGTTTGGTGTCTACAATGTATTTCTTTTGGAATATGAAAGGACACTCGATGTAGCTTGTAAAGTGTGTGTATATATAATATGAGAGGAAGTTTCACTGAAATTTTGACTTGCTTGTGGCCAGATTATTTTCCTATTTTGAGTTACACAGAGTTTGCTGCGGTGCAGACTGCTTTAGTTTTCTGGTATAATACACTTAGTTGTATAACACGTTGGGACATATGCAACAAATTAAGTAAGACTTCCTCCCCTTTCCCCCTCCTCTGTTCTAACCCCTGTAAAGAATGAAGTGACACTTGGAGTATTAAACAACACAAAAAAGCCCACTTATATTTCCTACAGTACTCTAGTGAGTTTCTTTAAAACATTCATACAATAAGCTGATGCACCAAAAGGTTTTACAAGTTTCTTCTGTTATAAGGGATACAAAGGATATTTGGACTTCTTAGTGTTAGGCATCAAGCATCCAGCCTAAAATAGAAGTTTAGCTAATGGATTATTTACAAAGTAAACAGAAAGATTAGTTTGCCTTCTCATGATATGCTGTTTTTAGCTTATCAACGGCACAGCATTCTCACTAAGATTCGTTTTTTTCAGCATTAGTCTAGATTTATGATTATATATTTGAAGACAAATAATGCGTATTCAAATTGTGGTGATAGGAATAATTCAAACCAACAGCACTAGAAGCAGCATTCCTTTGTATGAAATGAACATCGGGGTGCTTAATTTTTGACAAAGGTAGGGCTTGATGCATTTTTCCTCCATAAATATTGCCTATAAGACATTTACTGGACAGTAGGATATTCTAATGTATCTTTGTTTTTGTATTTTTACTTTTTTAAAGGAAAATTCAGTTTGATATAGGAAAAAAAAAAGTAAGCAGGATGAGAAATTCCATTATTGGTTTTACCTGTTTTGTGTGTGTGACATGTTTTGGGTTTTTTTCTTCTGTGTTTGCTTGGTTGGTTTTATTTTTTTGTTTGTTTGTGTTTTTTTTTTTTTTTTTTTTTTTTTTTTTTGTTGTTGTTGTTGTTGTTGTTGTTTTTGGTTTTTTAAGAAGGGGAAAGGGTTCTGCAGCCTCAGTATTTCACAAATACATCACCTGTATCAATTAGGCAGATGACCCAGTTTGCCCAAAAGTGTTTCTAGAAGCAGAATGCTGTCATAGCTGCCTTCCTGTTGCTCTGGTTTTGTCCTGGAATAGGAGAGGTTTCCTCCATTCTCACCTCTGGTTTCTAAATGGCACTTGTAAGAATGTAGATCACTGTCTGCTCCTGACCAGACTTCTCCAGAGTGACAAGGACAACAGGGAGGCATTTACCAGGGTGAAATTTCTGCCCTCATCTGCACCTGCACCTGCACAGCCCAGGTGTGTATCAGTCCTGCAAAAGCTGCCTCTCAGCTCCTGTCTGTCAGAGCTGAACCACAGGGGTTGTGAAACAAATTTTAGTGCTTGAGAGAACAGTTCATCTTCAATAGTTTGCTAATCCTCACTTATATTGTGTAGGTGATGTAAAGGCATTCGAAGATGGGTACAGATGTGCTTGAAAATGCTTCCTCAGTCAGCATTGAAAGAGATTAAGCTCTTTCAGGTTTATGTTTGTTGGATTTTTTTTTTTTTTTTGGTGAAGGTGAATTTTCATGTGTCTCAAGTGTTCCTGTATCTTTTCAGGCAAATAGTGGGCTTACCCACTCTCACTTCAAAAAAGACTCATTTCAACTAATACTTCTTCAGTGGGATGGAGATAATACATGCAGAAACAGCCCTCTTGCTACCTCTTCTTATCTGGGAATAGAACAGCAATCTTTAAACCTGTGCCTGAAGAATGCTTTATTTTTATTGGTTATGTACTCATTTCTGTTAAAGATAAGTATAAAGTTCTCTTTCAAATTTAGAAAGAGAAGGCAATGCAAATGAGGTGATGCGGGCTTCCTTCTTAAACTTTCTAAGTGACCTTTCTGAGTAAACCTAAGTTCACTCAGTCTCTATCAGATTTTTTCTTCTGAAAAATGTGATAATAGCACTTCTTTTCCTCTGAAAAAAGGGTGACAGTACACTGAAGATAAAGATCATCTTTACATTTGCTGTGCTGTGGACAGTATGTTACAGATGAATGGCTGGGTAGTGCTCATATGTGAAGAGAACAAAGTAAATTTGTGTACTTCAGCTCTGTTGCTGGTCTTGGCAGTGCAGTGTCCTTTGAGGCAAATTTCCTAGAAAAGGCCTGCAATGCTAAAAACGCTATTCAAACTCATGCTATTGGTTTGTGAAATGGGTCTAAGGTGTGTAGATGGGAAGATTTTCAGCTATGCAAATTATCACAGCTCTATTGGTTTAAATTAAGAGGTAACTCGCTTATAATTATTCCTGCTCTAGGCAAAACTTAGAAATTTTGCAGTTGGAAAAATACTTAAGTAGAAAGATGGTACAATTAATTTGTACTTGAAAGAGCATAAGTAGCCATATCAACATATCAGCTGTGACTAGGTAGAAATATGGAAGAGCTAAATCATGCATGTTCCTGTAGGGAGAATGAAAAAAAAAAGGGTTGTGCATGGATGTTCATGGTGGTGCTCCTGTCAAGACTATGTACTTTATTATCTGGGAATTTTTTAGAACTGGTCTCTTTTTTTTCTTCAAATTATTCTTGTCATATAATCACACACTATTGTTTTCTTTGTTCCTTAAAATTTGAACAATATTGTAAATACCGGTTTGTCATTGTGAAAAGACTAGCTTTTTATTAATACAGTAAATGCTATATATGCATTATATCTATAATTATATATCTGTATTTTACAAAAATGCCACAGAAAATATATTAAAATGTGTATTCAAACACTTTTTACTACATTTGGAAAACTGAGAGGCTTGGGCCTATTTTTTTCACTACAGCTTCAGCAAGACCAAAGGCAGTGACTCGAAGGTAAGCTGTGAATTTCAGAGACTTAATACAACAAGTCCACAATTCTTTAACCACCTGCCGTTGAACCCCTCTTGTTATTTCTATGCAAATAATTGTCCCAAGAAATGCTGTGTATAAGGAGATACTGGGCTGAAAGCAGAGCTGTGAGGTTTTTATGTGGGGAAAACGGACTGAGCTGCTTGCCAGGGTCTTTAGCCAGCGATGGAAACTTTGGTACTTCTCACAGCCCATATAAACTCAGCTGCCAAGACCAGTTCAGCTGTCCTGTATCAACTGGATCTGAGAAGTTAGCACTTCCATGTGACCAGTTACTTGAGCAGGGGCTTGGTGCTCTGCACATTTTCTCTCCCTGTATTTCCTTGGTAATTTGCCCTTTGGTTCTGCTAGTTCTAAATGCAAAAAGCCATTGATTTTGAAGGCAGAATTTACAACCAATAATCGTGTGGGTATACTGTTACTCAGCAATGAGCAGCATTTCTCCCTCCAGGAATACTGTGAGGCATAGTGGCCTTATTTCCTATTGTACTGCAGTAAATGATTCCATGTGACGTAGGGCACAGGGCCTGAAAATCTGATTACTTCAGAGACTAGGGTTTCATAGTCACTTAACACCAGCATTGTTGCAAATGACCAGAATTAGGACAAGAGAAGTAGGCATGAAATGCTTGATCATAAATATCAGGCCTCCAGGGAGGATGAAAGCTTCTGTTTTTAATAAGAGAACAGGCCTTTTTTTTATTATGATTTTATTTTATTTTTTTCTATAGCATCATCAGACTCTAAGAGGGCTCATTTCTGCTTCAGCAGAGAGACAACTGGAGCAGCTTGAAAGTCATGGACATTTTTTCATTAATGCTAGTAAGCCTGTACCTTAAGCAGTTCAACAGAAAAAAAATGTAAATCGTCCTCAGAAGTAGCTCACAAGTTATATGGGTATATTTTTCTTGTACAGATAATATATCTAATTAACCTGTATAGAAGTATGCTTTAAAAGGTTGCAATTCATCATAATGAGTTAGTGCTTTTTCGGGGTTTACTCTGCACTTCAGATGACAAAAACTGTTAATTTGTCAGTTGAGCTCTTCATTAATGTGATCCTCAAGATTCAATATTTTGCCTTGTATCTAACACAAAGTTGTAGATATGTCAATTTGGTATATGCAAAACTACAGGAAAATTAATTTTTGCCTTCTATTCCATCATATTCCTCAATTACATGGTTGATTCAAAACACTGACTTGACAAGGTGACACACACTTCTAAGAGGTGATGACTTTCATCATTAGGAAATAACATTTCTAGAGAATTCAAGTTGCTTTAAATGCTTTTTGTCAGCGCTGTTGTGTTCAAACTCTGAAAAGATGTTTGTTACCCCAAAAAAGTCTTTTGCAGTCACCACTTACTCTTGAAATCCTATGTATTCACCACTTACTCTTGAAAAGCAGTGTTGAATTGGCCATAAAACCATCTCAGTTAGCTGGTGCCCAAACAGAGCAATTACAACAAAATGAGAATCTGAATTTTCTGGCTCAATTTTAGAATTTGAAGTCCATAAAGTAAATGTTTCTAAGAAGCATCAGTAAATCTGCTCAAATACTGTGGGCATATAGAAACACTCAGCTGAATTTCATTTGTGTGTCACTTTCACGGGTGTATTTGGGATATATTAATATCTCACATCTTCCACTACTGCAGAATGAACATGAAACTTCCACGAGATGGATAAATTTCCAATTTTTTTCTTTGAGGCCTTTCTAAATGTTGGAGGTAGCACCCAGGTTTCAAGACAAGCACCTGGGTTCCAGTTTTGCAGCAGGGAGTGGCAGGAGACTTGGAGATCACACATTTGGAGCCTGCAGTGCCACCTCACGCTTCTGGAATGTCACAGGTGCTGTGGTGACACCCACAATGTACAGTTCTATCCAAGCATATCTCAGTGCACCTCTCACAGGAGGCTGTAGCCTAAACTGAGAACTGACATCAAAGACTAGGCAGAAAGGGCAAAGTGTGGTGTGAAAATCCTTACTCTACCTGAAAGCTGGCCCATGGCAGTGAATGTTAAACATAACCCAGCACAGACTTGGCCTTTGTCAATGCTGCTGCCACTTGGACTAATCCACACCCTTATGCTCATTTGCACACCACTGGTTTTATTTAGATGCTATAATAGAGAGCCAAGAATAAATTTAGACCACATTGAGGGAAACCTGGACCCACTGTGGCCAGTGGTAATGCTGCCACTGACTTGAGCTTTATGGATACCACATTTCCAGTCCCTAAGACATCCCCCTTTCTGTTCTAGAGTGCTTTACCCACACAGCAGCTGAAGTCATAATGGTCTTGGTCATTTTTCTGTCCATTTGTGATGTCTTTCAGATGGATAACTGGCTTTTTGCATTTCACACTCTTGTATTTTGTTTTTACATTTGTGATTCTGCAGTTGTTGAGGCATAGACTGAAAGACAAGACAAAGTTGCAGCTCGTTGCTCCATCCCCAGAAGCCCTGCCGATGGATGGTGTATCCTTTCCGCTGCAGATAATTGACTATATATTTCCCCACAATGTTTTTATTGTATTTTGCAGAGAAAAGTAATAAAAGTAGAGGTTGTATCACAATCAAAGCAGTGTTTCCATTCCTCAGGCAATGTTTTTCAGTAACCCAAAGGAAAACGCCTCCCCACCCTTTCCTGGTTGCTATACTCGGTATATGGTTCTCAGTAAGAAGAAAACCAGATGCCATGTTTAAATGTAAGATGGCAGAAACCAGAAAAGCAGAAAAATGGATCCCAATTCAGGGAAGTGTTCCCAGATAGTCTTTGTATTCTTTGAAGTGCAACATGGACACTAATGCTTCCAGAGACATCTGCAAAGGCCCTTTGATGTGTCCCCTAGACATTTGGTGTTGGTGTGTGATGAAGGCCTTGCTGATGCAGCGAGCACTATGGATTACCTGCAACATGCTCAGGCAGGATGTTGTCAGTGTCACACAAGGACGTGCAAGCAAATGCCATTTATGTGGTTCTAGCAATCCTGTGCAGAAGTGTAGCCTCACGAGTGCTAAGCAGACCCCGAAGCTGTGTTAAGAGACCGGGTCTTGGGGAGAACTCATTGCAGGCCAAGCCCATGCAATCCAGTTATCCTTGTGGTGGTAACTAAAAAGCATTTTACAGTGAGTATAAAAGCAATTATCTAAGCAGGCATTTATTTCACTTTGCTGTAACTGGGTATATTAATTTCCTGAACATTTGGTGTGGGTGAGAAGCGGTCTAAATATCTATGGGCTATAGCACTGAAGGTTCCAGTCCCACACTAATTTTTTTGTGGAAAGAGAGGAGCCTTGGAAAACAAAATTTAAATTAAGGCAAATGAAGACTGGTCTATGTGTAAGGACCCTTTAGACATCAATGAATGTCTAAAAATGCTTTGTCTGGTGTCACATCCTTGCATTCAGTAGAGGACAGAACAGTTAGATTAAGGAGTGATCTGTGAAGTGTTGGGTAGAATGAAAGCTTTTGGTAAGCTGAACTACTTAATCTAAGTTTGAATGCCATCCATTTTAAGTCTTAACATTCTTGCATTCTTGTTTGGTTTGGTTTTGGGGTTTTTTTGTTGTTTTTTTTTTTTTTTTGGTTTTTTTAAAGATGCTATTAGCAAAGATGAGATGATGCTGAAAAATTTCCAGCCAGATGTGTCTCCAAACTTTCCCAGAGATGACAGATATTTAGATATAATTTGAATTAAACCCATTATATGGATAAGTTTGTTTTATAGCTGGCTGCAGCTGTGAAGTTTGGATTCAGATCTGTAAGTCCCTCAACTTTGAAGACTGTAGTCAAATCTGTGGTTTTGGATTTGAATCTCCAGTTGCTTGTTGCGTCAGACTGTCATTCACATCTGTCCCACCAGCAGCTCAGTGCGAGACGGTGATACCAGTTTCAGCCTCAGCAGAGCCTTCTCAGGCCCCTTTCTCAAGCACACTGTTACATATGGGCAGCGACAGCAGCATTTTGTAGGTCTGTAGGTTAACAACTCTCTACATGCCACCTAATGGCCATCGATGACCCACCACGGAGCTCTGGCTGGTGGGTCACAGGTTGTTGGCTCCCACCCTGCAAAGTATGCTTTGCATGCTTCCTTCATATTATGTTTCTGCGTAAGTGAGAGCTGTAGCTTCCCACAGGGATATTACGTGACCAAGTGTGGAAGGAGAGAGGGTTGGTGTAATTGCAAATGGGATAAAAGCTGCTCCTTGAGGTACTCTCTGAGGGCTTATCTATGCAGGGTGGTTGCTGAGAAATAAACTAGGAGTGAATTTACAACACCTCAGCTCCACAGGTGGGCACTCTTAACATGCAGTTAGAAGAAGGTGCTCCACATGTAAAATAAGAGAGAAAATATTCCACACAAGGGATGTTCCTGTGAGGATACAGTGCTTTGAAGCTGAGGTCATGCAGTTTCCGTCTTGTTTGCTCTACGGGCAGACCTTAAGGCTTCAGCCACACTATAAAAAATAACAACCCACAAAAGTCTGTCTGGGAGGGTGTCACTGGTTGTCACCATGGCATAGACAGCCTCACCAACTGCAGTGACAGAGCCACCCATGGTAAATGCTGGACAACTCTTCTGACCTGTTAATAGTTGGCAGACTATTTGATGACAGTTGCAAGAATCTGATGCACAGCAGTATCCTTTACAGCAGTTTAATCTTTGTCATCAAATCCCCCAGCAGCCATGATTAATAGCAGCACTTGAGCTTGTTTTGAAAGTTGTATATTTGGCAGCTATGAACTTTGATCTATGGTTTCGCTTTAAAGAATCATTATGACACAAACTTTTCCTGTAATCCTTCCATCTAATTAAACCACACACAAATACTGTGTGGGGAAATATGATGCTATTGATATAAGCTGTGTGTTTATTACATTATTTTAGGCACTTTATTAAAGTGGATAGTTGTTCCCAGCAAGATAGGAGATAAGCTCCCCAAAAACAATCACATCACCCAGAAAGAATATATAAGAGAATTTCCCAAGGCCAAATTCGATTAGAAGCTTTCTTTGTTGATTAATACTGTGCCCTTGAACCCATTGAGGGCTCAGATGTTTTAACCTGAGCTAAAATTACTAGCATTTAATGAATTCAACCTACTAATGTGTACTTTTCCACAAAACGTTTGCCTTTGTTCCCGATAGTCAAAGGACTTCAGTACCTGACGTGATAGTGTCTGTCTTCCTGAAGTAGTTCTTCCAGTATTTGGGTAGAATTTAATTGGGAAGTTTCCAAAAATCCAAGAAAAATTGTTTTCATGTAAATATTGTAAACAACAGAACATTCATCTTTTTGTAGATGAATCAACCATAAAGCAGCCATTTCTTGCTGGTCTCTACCCCACTGCATACGTTGTAGAGAAGTTCCCATGAGGCAGATAATGCTCATGTTTTCAAGATGAGAATATGAATTGTGATAATTTTTTATTTTTAGGGCCGAAGCATGGGGCTACATAGTCTGGACTGAGCTGACTTGCTTGTGCATTTCATCTTCATGACCCCAGCATTTGTGCAGAAGTGGATTATTTTCTCTAGAGCCGCTACAGAGTCTCTGAGCAGCAGTTTTAATGGAGCTGCCTGGAATCTCCAGAGTTTCTCCTAATTGGTCTACATGGATCTCCTAATCTGGGTGCCACCAGACTGAGAGATAACAGAGGTATAATTCACCACCTTGAAGCTTCTACTGCTGCCAGGACCAAGAGTGTTTATATTTGCCAATCACCATCTTTTCCATATTTTTGGGGCAGACTTTCTGCCAGCTGGCTTTTGGCTAAAACATTACTTCTGTCAGTACTGGTTAAGCCCAGTGACCATGGTTTTTGAGTCAGCTGGAGACCAGACAAAGTACCAAGTATAATAATTTTCCCAAATTGCCTCACAAATTTGCAGAGACTTCATATAAATGTAGAACAGCTGAAGCAACATGAGTGATCCCTTAGAGAATTCACAGCTGAGCACCCTCAAGCAGAGGAATAGCTGCCCATCACCACTCTCTGGACAGGATCAGAAAAGAGTGAAAGGGAACTGCTCTAATGCAATTCCTTTCCTGTGCCAGGTTTTCTAGTCTTGGTATTAATACTCTGTGATGATCTGTGTCCAAGACTACCACAAAACTGAGCAGAATTAGCTGGGACATTTGTCATGTGTCCGTTGTCATGAGGGAGGCTGGATCAGTGGCCAGAAATGGCCTTGACCTAACTTGCTCCTGAATAGCTGGACATGAGCTACTTGAGCTGTCATCCTCTCTTTAGTGGCTCTTCTCCGAAAAGCAAAACTTGCTTAGGTAACCTGGAATCCCTCAGACATCTGCACAGCCAAGGCTTGAGTGACAGTCACAGCCTGGGCAGAGTGGAGGTGTCACATTATTCTCGACCAGCCACACAATCTGGTGTATGGGTATGGGGTCAAAATGTATTTCGTATCCAACTAGAATAAAGTTTTGTACAAAGAGCTTATAAAACCTCATGAGGACTTTTTACTAGTTCAAGAGCTGCCTCTTGCTCTTATTGAACTCAATGGGAATTTTGCTACTGACTTCAAAGGAAGTTGAAAGGAGCCATGAGGGGTTGATTTGCACTCCTACATGTGTGCTTCTGCACACCAAATTTGCAGCTGGAAGGACTGTGTTTTAGTTGTTTTTGTTACTGTACTTGCTGGGGTTTTGGTACTTGGGCGTTTGCATAAGCACAAGATCTGCTACATGCAGGTTGTCTACCCACATGCAAAATGTATGTAATGCAAAAAGGATTCATTAAGCTACCTCATCTGAGTGGCTTCTTTCCCCAGAGGGGCAAAAATCTCTCCTAAGCACATAATGACTGGTGAAGAAGGTTCCTCACTTACACTGTAGGATGCATAAAACCGAATCAAATATAAATTACTTCTTTTGCAGGTCTTTTCTAAAACTGCAAAATGGAAAATTTCAGCTTCTATCCTATAAGCAGACACAGAGCCTTAAGACCAGATCCAAGAATCCAAACACATCAAAATGGTTTGGAACTTACTTTAACCACTTCTGAGGGCATTCTTTTCCATTCCTGCTCTGCACCAATTTGCAGAGGATGAGACTTACCAACTACATCCAAATACATGCCATTAGGCAAGAGGACCCCTTGCACAGGAGCGTGAGTTAAGGCTTTGATTGTTAGGAAGAAAGTTGTTTAGAATGGGAGCACAGTTGAAAACTAGTGATTCACTATGAATAAGGGAGTGACTTTACAAATATCTGTCAGTTCTGTACAAACCCTGTGAACACTGGAGGCTCCTGGGGACCAAGGCAAAATCAGATAGAAGTAATTTCTGTGTCAGTAATAACATACTCTGTTTGCTTTACAGTTGACTGAGACCTGGCTGCTGATAACTTTCTTTTAGGGATGATTCCATAAGCCATAGATCTTCCTGCTAGGAAACACTCCTGCATTGTGTGCTTCAATAATTACCATCCCATTCTTGATAGTTACACATTCTCCATGAGTCTAAACAGCATTATTCTTGCATAGATTTTTTTATGTACCTCATATATTAGCAGGCATTATCATAACCTTCTTCAGTGATCCTGTAGCCAAGCAATATGCATTTAACTCTTTCAACATTCCCTTGTGAAAATATTCCAGGGAGACCAGAAGAAAATATGAAGCAGAATCAGAATCTCTGAGCAAGTGTGTAACAGAAAGCAGAGTGGTTGGGCCCTCATCCTCTCAAAAGAAAACTGCTTTGCTGGGTCTCCCATCCTGCATTACTCTTTTCTGAATTACTCAGACCATGGGCATGGAGTAGAAGATTGCAGAAGCTTCATAGAGGATGACTGCTGCTAAACCAGAGAGAATTGAGTGACCAGTATGATGCATGCAGGAAGATACTGACTCTGGAGATAGAGAGTAGTAAGTACAGAAGATTGGTGAAAGCTTACACAACCGTGTGGTAAAGAGTTTGGGTAGTCCCATAAAGCACCAGCACCTGGCTGCTGATAAGAAACAAGTTCAGTTTTCTGAGCTAACTGTTGTTTCTTTCCTCTTCATGAAAAATATGTACTTAAGATCTCACTCTCTGAAGCTAACCCAGTCAACTTTTCAGAACAAGTTTAATATCTTTCCTTGTATTTGAGGTCAAAGGGCTTTGCTGCAGCTGCAGCTCAGTCAAATAATCTGGACCTGTTGCAGGAGTTACTAGTCAGGGCTCTGATTTGTGTCAGGTGTAGGTTTAAACCAGATGTGACAGGGATACTTTCTGGTGTTGAAAGCTAGAAAAGGTGTCCCACACTTCCTGGGAGCTTAGCCTTGGGCAATAGATACTTAAAATATATTTAAAAGGCAGACAATAAAAAAGTGATGTTGGAAACGGAGTTATAACTCATGTAATAAACAGAAACATCCTATACCATGGTTGTGGTAGTGCCTAGTGTTGATTTTTTTATGCTTTATATAAGGCTTGCTTTATGTCCAGGATTAGCTTTTCAACATCTAAGAGTGATAAGGGCTTTTGAAGGACTGTAGGTAGCTCACTGTAAGATAAAGCCACAGAGCAGCTAATAGCTTTCTTTCTGTTATAGCAAATATAGGTGTCAAAGCTGAAAGAAAGTGTCCTGGAGACAGGTGCTGACACAGAAGCCTGATTTGGAGGTTCAAGTCTTTTAAAAGGTAGAGTTTAGACTAAGAAGACTTCATGGTTGGGAGGGAATGAGAAGACTGAAGGGACATTTGCCCATATAAATCATCAATACATGCAAACTGGAGTTCATGATATCACAGCTTGGCTAGGCTCGCCTTTCAGCTCTGGCAGCCCTCAGTGTGAGCAGGCAAGGACACTGCACAGATACTCATCATCCATTTTGACCTGACAGATGTTTCAACCAGAGTGTTTGACACCATTTTGTCACCAGGCTTTATGTCTGTAAGTTCTGATGGGATCTCATGGATCCTCACTTTGTATTGATAACAGTGTTTCAGTATATAGCCAGTGACTAACAATGCTTGGATGGACAGTTTCATTGTGGTAATTAAGAAGAATTTTCTCACATTGATATGTTAGACTTTCTAAAAAGCTGTTCACGCCACTTGCTGTCCACTAAGGGTCTAATACTGCATCCTGTTTCCCTGAATGTTAACAAAAAGGAGGAAATGTGTGAAATACCTAGATGTTGCTGCCTGTGTCTTAGAAACTCAGGATACACCCTGCATATGTAAAAGCACAGCACAGCTCTCTTCAATAAGCAAAACGACAACACATGTATTTAAATATCAGTCTGCTTCTTTTCCCACACCTCTGTAAAATCAAAGTTTGAAACCCTGTAGGAGCTCTTTAAAAATATCCTGGCTTCCTTGCTGCAGACCATATGTTTTTTCAAAAACCAGGACTGCAAACTCAAATAATTGCATGACTTGCATTCTATCACTGTAGACTGTGCTCCACTGGCTTCAACTGGCACGGTTTGGTAGCTGTTACAGATGCCACAATTCATTGCTTTGAAGTCTGCACATTAAAAAAATGGGGGGGAGGGAAAAGAAAAAAAAGCTTTCAAAAGATTGCCTGCCTTTCTGTTATGAATAAGTCGATGTTTTGCAACATCTGTCATAGTCCCTGCCACTTCAGCTTCCTTCCTCTGCTCAGGCTTATGGGCTTTATGTTAATACTGGAGCAGCTGTGAATTCACACTCCAAGTGAGGTGCAGCAGAGTGGTAAGGGCAGGTAACTGCTTTCCCTGAGGATCAGGGCTGTAGGTGCTGCCTTGCTCCTGCTGACACGAGGTGGGGGCAGAGACAGAGTGTGTATTACAGCGGCACTTCTCTGGAAGCACATTGTCATTGCAATAGTCTGCAATAGCCTGTCCTTGTGAAAGAGCCTCAGATCATCCCTGAGGAGCCTATAGGTACCCCAACAACTTCCCAGCACTGCTCAGGCATTTACCCCTTCTTTACTGCCCTGCACAAGGTGTTATGGACAGCTGTGGCTTGGATCACTGGCTAACTTGCTTCTTTTCTTGTTGTTTGGAGGCTGAGGGCAGGGAATCCACGCTCTGCTCAGTCCATCATCACTACTAGCTCAAGTGTTACTGTTGGAGGAAATAAGCCTTCCCTGTGCTGTTTCTTTGGTTATTGATTTTCATAGTCCTGGATGCAATCTGCATAACCTTATTCAGCTGCTAAATGACAGGACTCTGAGGCAAAAACATGTCCCAGGTGGACTTGCTAGCAGTTTGTTTTAATTAGTTTTTGGAAAATACAACAAGAAAAAGCAGTGCTATTAGTGGTAAGATTAAGCTTTGACTATTGGAGTGCTTGAGCTCTAAGAAAAACTGGCAACTTCAGCTGGAGAATTTGCAATGTGATAGCATTTTGCAGGCAGTACAATTTCCCCATTAGAAAGTGACTCCAACCCGTTGCTGGCGTGCACTAGCAGGGTTCCTCACATAGTGCTCATGCCCGGGGAGGTGCCCTGGCTGTCGACAGGGTCCTGTCTGTGTTGAACTTTGGCTCTTCCATTCACACTCCAAATGGAATAATTCCTCCCAGGCTCTTTTGGGGCTTGAACCTGGGGGCTGGAATTCATGGCCTCGGAGGGCGCTTCCCCTGATTCAGTGGTGTGTTCGATCACAAGCATCTGTAATCCCTGTAGTCCATTTCACCCTGCTCGCCTTCTGCATGGAGGATGGGAAGAGAAATGGTCTGACTCCATAAAAGCATGAAACACTGCCTGTGACCCTGCTTAAAAGCCAGAGGACGGTGTCCTTGAAGCTATTAAGAGGAACTGTGCGACAGCTCTTTACACAATTATTTTGAATATCAGCTTCAACTTCCTTTTTCATTTCCATTATATTTTTTGTTTCTCTTTGCTAATAGTATTCTGAACTCTATTTGCTAATAGTATTCTGAACATGGTGCTCATCTGTTTTAGCTGAGGTGGTGCTACTGAGGTGGGTTCTTCCATCCCCCATTCTGTTGGTCTGTTTTACAGAACATGGGAAAAGGGTCAGGGCAAGCATAATTAAAATGCCAGCACATGAGCAGATTTTGTCCACATGTTCTTAAGATCTTGTTGTTCTCGGGTTGGCTGTTTCTATACACCAGGTGTTAAGACCAAGCTATGTTATAAGGGTTTCCTATTAAAAAAAAGTATATTTGATGTGGTATATTATTAGCTGCCAGCACTGCTGTCTTATTCCAAAAGGTAAAATAGCAAGTTTTTGCATAACACTGCACTTTGCAATCTTTTGAAATGTGAAGCATCTAAGTTCTGGGAAAGTGAATGCATTTCAGCAGATACTGCTTTGTCTCTCCCTGTCAGCTATGATTTGGGAGGGTTTCTAAATCTTTGCCACTTGAAATCACATCGAGCTGAAACTTGCCCAAAAAACTGTCAGTCTTTTTGCTTTTTTTTTCTCTAACATACTGTTCATTACTTCCATATACCTTCCCCCACAAAGAAAAAGTGGCAAAAAAGGAAACAAAGGATGTTTAAAAAAACCAGATTTCTAACTGGTGGTGATTTACAATCTTTGCAAACAATTAGATAGACTTCAGTGAATACAGAGATTTTTTTTTTGATGATTATCATTTCTAAAGAAAAATATTTTGAAGCCTTGAGATACTGATGTTTGAAAAAATAATTAGAACCATGCTGTGTTTTTTTGTAAGGATATGATTGTCTATCATGATGCTTGCAAAAGTTCAGATTTAGAATACAGAAACATTTATCTGTGTTTAACTAAGAATCCAAAAAGAGGCAAGTGTGAAAGGAGAAGTTGTTAGAGTGGAAGGGAACATTTTTCTCAAGTAAAATTTGTGAGCAGAAACCACCTTTGCTCTTGCTGCTCTTGCCCCTTTTAGTTAACAGGATGCCTAAGCTGCAGATCAAAGTGAGATACAAAAGTGATTCTCTGAACAAGCAAGGTTAAGGAACAGCTCACAACTGTTGTTATCTTTCCTGCATCATTTAGGATACCTCCAGGGGCAGAATTTGGGCTGTGGGGAGGGGCAAGGCTGGAATAAGAATAAAACAATGTTGAAGTAGAGTGAAATGTGAATAGATCATGCGTGCATGAATATGCCATGCTGGGGTCATGTCATTTTGTACCATGGAAGCTTTACCAGCAGCTGAGGAAACACAAAGTGAGCAGCCACCATTTGTAAATTTGGGGGTCTGTGCATGTACACAGGTTTTATACGTGCTTTTCATATGTGGCTACAACACATGGGTGGTTGTCTAGTTACTACTTTATAGCTCACAGCAGAAAGTTGAAACTTCTAGGTTTCCATTCCTCCTTTCCCCCAAAGAAGATATATAAAGCAGGTCGGATAAATTACTTTCTACAAGCACTGCTAACTCTCCCAGAATTATAAAAGGCAGTTACAGAAACCCAGCTCAGATGTAACAAGATGTCTGTAATCAGGTGGGATGAACTTTATCTAAAATCTCTGTGCTAATGATTCTGACTTCCTCTGGATCTCCTTGCATATACACAGGCATAATATATAACACACAGCAGCCCAGCCCTTGCACACAGCAACTGCTTGTCGTCTGTCTAAGATTTGTTCATTCCAGTCCTGTGGTTTCTTTGGAAAAGGAAGTGCTTTTCTATCAATGCTTTGCAAGGTGCTATCCATTAGGCAGAATGACATTTATACCTGTGCCTGAAGCAACACCCTCTAAACTTTGCTGGGCTGAACATGAGCTACTTGTATTTCTCCTCCTGAAGTGGCACTTGGGGACATTTTGCACTTGGTGCTGGACATGCACAACTGTCTCTTCAGAAACCTAAAACCTTAGTGTTTGAACATCAGGTGTGGCCTAATACTTCCAGCACTGTAAAAGAGCACTGGCAACACAACTTAGCTGCCTCTGTTCTTAAACCAGGCTTTGACTAGAGTTGCTACACTGTGCCTTTTTACAGAACCCTGAGAGCAGATATCAGTAATTTCACAAAGTTAAAATCTCTTTGCTTTGTCAAAGACCTCAAAGAGGCTTGCTATAACTAAGAATTATGTGTGGGCCGATTGTTCCTCTCTTTCCTGCCTTTTTTAGCATAAAAATGAACTATACTGATACAAAATTGTGCAGTTATGTAAATAATAGAGTGGATAGCTGTTACTTTACTCAGTGTAACTCAATAGCAGTAAACTAGCCCTGTATATTTATTTATCTATGCTAAAATAAATACATTGCTGCAGTTGTGACTGCTACAGTTAAGACTGAAGTGAAACTTCCAGTTACAGCTCCCACTTATATATCTAATTATAATGTTCTTAATCTTAATCTTAATCTTGTACCAGCTTTGCTTGGCTGAAACATTGTACTCACACTCATTTGAGAAAAGCATTCATGGTTTTATCAGTCATGAGTAATGTTGTCATTTCTATTTCATACCAATAGCCACACCATCTTGCCTTCATATTCTATATATATAAAGTTTACATATATAACTTGTTATTTTATATGAGTATTTATGGGCATGTACACATACATACACAGACACATAAACTGATAAAGAAAAATATTTTAAAATTAAGCTTTCAAGGAATTATGAAGTTAGAAAAGAGTGAAAGATTCACAATGAAACTTAAAACTTTACAGGCTATAAGATTTCATTACTAACACAAAACTCAGTCCAATACTTTGCTCAGGCTGGAGTCAACTTATTTTTAGCAGGAGGGATAGTCTTATAGTTAAAATGCAGGGGACAATAAGGTTTAAATTTCCACACAAAAACTTCACATGGCTGAGTAGCCCCTAAAAGAAAAAAAAAGAAAAAGGGAATGAGGTCTATATATTGGCAAAAATGAAATCTTGCTCAATTCAGTGCAACAACTTTGGGTTTGCCTTGATCTGTGTATATGGGAAGGATCTATATATTTATTTCTTTATGTGTTTTCATCCACTGCATAACACCACTACTTTATTCTTCTACTGAAATTGCAGGGCAGAGATTGGTGTGCAATAACTGACCCATGCACTAACCAGAAGCATCTCTTTAGATAGTTTGGTGTGGTTTCCTTCTGTGCCCTCCCTCCTTTCCCATGTGAGTGTATTCATGCCAGTGAGAAGGTTTCCAGAGAAGGAGGGGTGCTAATGCACACATAGCTGCTCCAGGCTCCTGAATAGTTATCTTGGAAACAGTTCTACACTTTCAGGAGTCATCTTCTCAGGCAGGAGGCAGCAATGATTCCTATTTTAGTCAGTCACAGACCCCAAGGTGTCAATGAAGAGAAAAAAGATCTTGCAGTAGTAGTCACAGTGCATGGTCAGCATGAGCAAGTTTCATATCATTGTTCATTTACATTTGCTGAAGGGATCAGTGCTGAATTAAAAATTAATTTCTAAACTTTATTTATAATTGGGATGTGCATTCTAAATATCTAGAAACATAAAGTGTGTATTAACAATGTTGGTCTTAGAAAGAAGAAAAACAGAAAGAGGAAAAGTGGCTGGATTTTCCCCTGTTAATTTCTTAACACTCTCCACTAAAGAATTTATTGTTATATTAAAAAAAGATATCTTGAGCTAATAAAACAACATAAAAGTTGATGAGTTTGCTGGTAGATTTATATGTGAGAATTCTAAGCTGAGAGGGGAGAATGAGTCAGTATTTCTGTCATGCAATAAAGTTTCAGCACAGTCATCATCAGGAATTAGGTTCTTGCATCTCTGAAGCTATGACACAAGCTGTGACATTTTCCTCAAGGGATTTTGGAAAAATATATGCACACACTGAAGTTTTACACCTGCCATTGGTTCCCTCCCTTGCACATTGGGGAAAACAATATTTGTGAGTAGAGACATTTTACAGCCCTTTTATGGAAAGACCACTGTGCCCAGTATTGTGCTAATATTTTCTTAATCTAAGCAGATGTTTAAACAAAATTGTAAGACTGCAGCATCCGTGGCTGCTGGGACTTGCCCTGTTCCAAGGCAGAATCATGGAAAATTGCCATAAGGAATTATTCCTCCATGAAAATGAGCCATAGGCTTGGAGGTGACAGACTACCCCTGAGGAGAAACAAGGAACCCCTGAGGAAGTTCTTTTCTTTGGCACTTGGCTTTATACAAGCTAGAAGACCCCCTGGGTCTTCTGCAATTTTTCCAATGGGTGGGAAACACAGTTAACATTTAGGAAAAGCAATTTTTGACTGCCAAAACTGCAGAGCCTGACAGTTTTTCATCCAAGCAGAACTGATGAAAATCCAAATATTGGTGGATTTTGCTTCAGATGCAAATATTTTGTGTAGCTTTAATCCCAAATTGAAGTCCCAATAGAATTTTGATTAAAACTCCTGATATCCATACCTCAGTGTTTCCCTCATTTCAAATAATATCAAGCTGAATGCTTTTTAATGACCTTCTGAGTGTATATACATGTCAAAAATATTTTAGCCTAGTAAATGCTCTTAATGTAGTATGTGTATTTTCAAAGCAGATTTCAGTGAGGATTTTTATTCAGGGTATGTTTTAGGTCCAAAATAACGAGCAGAAAAGATGATTATTTGCCAGGAGATATCATTCAAACAACCAAACCACACACTTCTTGGCCTTGGGTCAATTGTGCTATCAATTGCCTTATACAAAATCAAACTGTGGAGCAAAAAATGTCACAGCTTAAAACAACAGTCCATCTTGTAATGCTGTTTGGATTAGCAGAAAGGATATTGCTGAGGCTAAATAAGCATCACTGTCTTCTGTCAGCTAAGTGGACATGGCAGACATGGCAGAGCTGATTGCTGCAAGGAGAATTATGTGTAGAGTGATCTCAATTTTTAAAAAAATGTCTAAGGTTTTGTTCCACATATTCAGTGCTTGCAGTTACAAGCTTCCATATTAGTTCTTTGAAGCACACAGATCAGGGAAGGTGAAACTGTATTCTCCTTCTTGAAAATCCAGAAAGCTTTCAGCAAGGCTTCCTCACCAATGCCTGCTACAAAAACTAAGCTGCCATGGGATGAGAACCAAAACTCTGACATGTCTCTATCTGATTAAAAGACAGGAAAGAAAAGGTTAGGAATGAAAGGTGGAGAGAAGTCAAGAGTGAAATCCTGCAGGATCTGTGTACTGGCCTGTGCTGTTCAACATGTTCATAAGTGATATGGAAAAAGGAGTGAATAATGAGGTGACAAGGCACACTGATGATAGTAAGTTATTTAGGGTGGTAAGGACAAGGGCCTCTTCATGGTTGAAGAAGGACCTGACAAGATAAAGTAACTGAGTAAACAGAAGATATTTGACGTTGGTAAATGTAAAATAATGCATTAAAGAAAAAGCAATGCTAGTTTTACCTGTTCAGTGCTCAGTGGTGGGTTTCCAGGTCTGTTTCAATAGCCTTGCACAAATAAGATCTTCTAATACACACTTCCATGGAGACACCATCTCAATTTGCAGAAACCGTGAAAAAATAAATAATTGTTAGGCTCTGGCTGCAAACAGAGGGCAAAAATTACTTATGATTATGCTGCCAAGGAGCTTGTGGTGGTGCTGTCTGGAGCAGTGCATACAGTTCTGGCCTCTGTGCATCCACAAGGGTGTAACAGAGCTGGGAAAAGGCTGGCCAAGAAGAGCTGGCAAAGAAAGCTGTCAAAGCAGGGCACAGCTTCTGTAAAGGAGTGACTGAGGAGAGCATGAGACACCTGACAAGAGATACAGGACTGCTCTCTAAAACCATGCTTCTGCTATAGAAGACAAATAGGAAATAGATATCCACTGTCTCTTACAACACAAAAGCAGCCAAAACAGAAGAATGAGACCTTCTATGGAACTAATGGCTGTGAAAGAAAAGAAGGGTCTATTTCTTCCAGAAGTCAGTGGTAAGCTGTGGAACACCTTGTAACTGAATAATTTGGATGCTAACTGGTGGTTGAGTTGAAAACAGTAGACAAAACAGCAGTCCCAGACTGGAATACTCCCTAAGCTGCAGCTACTGTGAGACTGAGGTTGCATTTTGAGGAAATATTATTGCAGACCTGCACAGTTCTTGCTGCCTCCCCTAGACATCTGCTACAGACACTCTTGGAGACAGGATACTCATCTGGATGGACCTCTGATATGGACTAGCCAAACTACATTTAGATTCCTGTATTTATGACTCAAGATTTGTGTTAGCTTGTCTACACTTTGGTGGAAAAATGAATCTTTAATTAGGAAAAGTAAAAATGATCCCTGCCTCCCCAAGCTAAAAAAAACCTCAAGTGTTTCTGGTCAATTCTTGCATAACTTCAGCTGAATAATGATTACAATCATAAAATAGTTTGATGGTCACAAATGTTTCCTTGGCCATTTGAATTTTACGTGGAAAACCAGGAGTGACTGGTGTGAATCCTTCCTTCCATGCTCAACAAACTCACCTTCATATTTCTCTTCTGCATCAAATCACCACAGTGTTTCCAATGCTGCTGTTGGGAAAGCCACAGGAATATTTCCATGAGCTACTGTGAAAAATTCTGTTTCTTTTCATTTGCTGTTTTTTTTACTGTTTTTTTTACTAATATCATCTTATATGTTAAACTTTTGACATATACTGTTCAGTCACATCATAGAAGGCTACATTAGGGCATTAGTTGGGCAATATTCCTTATCCAATCTTTCTACAAGCCTCTCCCCTGCATGAAAGAACTTGACCTGGCAATCACAGAGCACATTAGAATGAGTCATTATGTCAGTCTCGGAGGGTGTACAACAAACAGGAATAGCAGCACTGCCATCCATCCCAACAAAAATAAGAAATTCAGAGTCGTTGAAATGACAGACATGAATACTGTTCTTGCAGAGGAGATAACAATGCTACCAAGCAGAAAGAAGAGTAGCAAGAGCAACTGTTGCTAAACACAAGGGGATCTTTGACAGGCTGTGATGATAAGGAGTCCTCAGCTGGCAGGCAGACAGAACCATCCCTGCAGAACTTCTTCAAGTCAGGGGATGCTTGTTGGCCAAAGTGCCTGCAAAGGAAGAGTGTGATGCAAAACAGGAGTGAAAGACAGAACTCATGTGGCAGAAATCAGCATCAGGGATGGAAGTTTTAAAAAGTAGCACAGCCTTGTGCCACTGTGATGCCTGTACTTGAACTTTTCCTGGTCAAAGTCGCGTTGCAGCAGAATCTCTGTCCAATATTTCTGAATGTGCTGTCAATCATGGAAAAACTCAAAAGTGCTTAGGAAACTCTTACTGACCACTTATTAATTTTACTTTAATCAGTGTGAGACATTTGTATTTTTTTTTTCAGCTGCAAATGTCTTTTGTTGTAGAGAAAAATAATCCAATACTATTTTCTTCAGGTTGTTGCTGGGAGAAAAAAAAAGTTATTTTGCTTTTTCCTTCTGTCTTAAGTAAAGAAAGTAATTTGAAGATTTCAGTATTTTTCATTATAAGAAAGAAAGAGACAGAGAGAAGGAAAAGAAAGACTTTACCACCAGTAATTACTTCCTCCTTAGTTCTAACAATAATTATTTAAGATCCAGAAAACGTGCCAACTCAGACTTCCCTACAATTTTGTCTCTCTAGCTTGTCAGAAAGAATTTACAGGGCCCATAATTACAACTTATAGGGAATAAAACTCTGGTAAGAGATATAAATATACAATATCCTTCAATGATTCAAAAACACCAATCTGGAAGACAGAAACCTAATTGGCAATTGAAATAACTGAGGTGATAAAGGTTTTCTTCCAGGAAATTTTAATTGAAGGTTGGGTATTTATATAGAACACAATGCCAGCTTTTGACTTGCAAGCAAGAATTCAGTCAGGAAAGTCCTGTATTATTAGGGCCTCAAGAGCAAAGTGTCCCCTTTATAGGTAAAGAAAGGTAGGCCCCCCTAAAGTGAATCACACCTGTGACTGAGGATTGGCAGCCAGTCTGGCAGAATCAGCTATTACATAGGTTTTCTGGGGAGGGATCACTTTGAGCCCATTCTCAGGGGTCTCAGGCTGTGTGAGCAGCAATCTGAAGCCCATGTGTTCAAAAGCCCTTGGTGGCAGCTTGAGTATTCTCGTTGCAAATAAAGAATTCCAGGTTGGTGGAAATTCTTTTCCATTTTCGAGAACAGCTCACCCTGACAGTGCCTGATCTCCTCTTGTTCAGACACCACAAAGCAGCCTTCTCTGCACACCCAGACATCAGCTTAATCAAACTGAAATGATGAACTTCCTGAAGTCATAGGAAGTGGAAGCTCTGATCCTCCTTCATGAAGAAGGCAGGGTCTCCCTAAGACAATTATGGTGATGAGATGGGATTTGTAAAAAGTCTGAGCTTGTTCTCCTTGAGGGCTTCTTCTTATTCCACCAGCGACATGTTCTTAGGTGCTTTCTTGCACTCCAACTGTTGATGCTTTTAGTCAGTTCCTAATCTAGCAGAGAAATGACAGTGTCTCGTATGAAAGGATGCATTTGGCAAGATACCAATGTGGGTTTGATTTATTTTATATTATTTTTAATTTTTCCCTAAAAGCTTCTGGTTTACAGTTTCCAAGAACCTACTTTTGCGTCTGGAATTACTCTGTTTTGCCAGATAACAACATCACAGAATAATATGCAATAGATTTACCATTATAATAATTTCAAATTTTGCATTGCAAGACCAAATGGGGACAATAGTGATTTATATATGGTTCTAAATACCTGATTAGAATAAACCCCTGCAATTGCTTTTAGACACCTCATCTCCTTGCCTCTTTGTAAAGAAATCTTAAAGATAAGGAAATTGGAAATATTTGGGGAAATTCTTGTCTCGAAAGGCAAAGCAGTGGAAGCAAATTTATCTGAGGGTACTGGGAAATGCCACAGAGCTTTTCTGATGTGAGGTCCTTGGATTTCTAGACACTAACTCTTTTTACTTCAGCATTTATCAGTAGCTGAATTCTCCATAACTCTTTGGAGTTCACTCTTCCACTTACCATCCAAAACATAATAATAAAAAAGAAGCTGTTCAGGAGAAGATTACGACACAGACTTCCTGCCACCACAGCTATGTGCTAGCTTCTCCTGCCATCACAGCTATGTGCTAGCTTCAGCAGGGCTGCTGGCTGTTGCACTCAAAGCACGCTGACATTTGCTGGTGCCTCTGTGAGCAACTGGCATGATCTGTGATGTGCTCTTTGGGCAGGTGAACGGCAGGAAAATGCAGGCAGTGCACTTAGCTGGTAGGCGCCTGCCCTCGCAATCCAAATCCCTGGCTGATATAAGAGAGACAGTGTATTGCCATTTCTGCCCTCTTGGCTGCTGCTGCCACCACCTTCCTAGTTATTTATTTTTAGCTGGGTCTGAGAGGAAAGTGGCAGAGCAAGTTACACAGCAGATTCAGATAGAGTTTGCTACCAGACTCTTTCTTGGGGTTTGTTATGCTCAATATCACTTGTGGATTGCTATCTTGCAGCATAAGAAAGGAAGGAAGGAAACGAAAAGAAGACAGAGGATATTAGAAGCACCATCACCAGGTTTTGATTCTCTGCAGTGTTACACTAATGGATAAGCAAAATGCATTTAAATTTCATTCACCTTCAATGTATGTGGCTGGAGAATGTAGTCATTTGTTTACAAGGCTATTTTGTGTGTAACTGACATTCTTGGACAGAACTTTTCATGTGTGGAAATCAAAAACCAGAACCAAAGAAAGAGAGAAAAAACAAAAAATGTATTAACATGTGCCCTGCCCAGCTTTTTTGCTTGTGCTTTCTTTAGTACTCATCAAGGAAAGGGCTGACTTTGAGTCATGGTCCTGCAAACCTGCAAAATGCTGTTGAATTCACTGCATCTGCATCAAAATTTGGGATTCTACAGGTCATGAGACGACTGAAGCTTACAAACATTGGCTCAGCTTCAGTCTCAGAGAGTGAAATACAGAGTGCCTGGTATGCCTGGTCCTATTGGGAATGAGCCTCTAAGGACAAACTGAAAGTACACAACAGCAGAACTCTTGCTGGGGAGGGAGTCACTATTTCCCCCTTAATGTTGTGGTGAAAGCCCTGAAATGGCTGAAGTCTCTGGGAGTAGGAAGCTTGCTATTGACATCTATTGATGAAGAAGAGAAAAGCAGCTCAGACTGGCCTGAGAGCACCATGTATCAGAGGATGGATAGGGCTGGGAGCCCTTTGTGAGCATCAGCTGGGGAAAAAAGGCAAAAAATTAACCCACCCTAAACGTCTTTTTTATTTTAACCTCATTTTCTAAAAGAGCTTCTGGGTAGAATCTGTTTTACTTCATAATAATTAAACTCAAAGGTCAGATCATAAAAATCTGCAATTTACAGTTAGCTATGTGAGTAGAGTGATTTGTCCTGTAAGCCATTCAGTTTTTATCCTCTTTAGGTCATCAGCTGTTCTCCTAAAAAGTTTTATGATGTGGTAGCACTACTTTGCCTTTTTTCTACCAGAAATTAAAATTATTTAATAACCATTTTTGTGATTCCCCAGCACTTACAGTGTTATCATTTAATGGCTACACATATACATAAATCCCAACTTTCATTGTATATGCACATGCATGACCAGGGGATCATTTTCACATATAATTATTTGCTATAGTTCCCTCATTACTAAGTGTGGGTTTAGTCCATTTGCCAAATTTTCAGCTTTTGAAGAAGAAATATAGAAAGGAATTGCCATCAGGTTTCCATTTCAAGTGTTTCAGTTTGCCTTATGTCATAAAACCCTTTGATACACATAAATAAGTTTTCACATGCATGCAAAGAATTGTTTTCAAAGTACAGCAAGGTCCCTCAGACAAGGAAAACTGCCTGAACATGCTTCCAAACACGGTCCCAACAGTCCCAATGTGTTTGTCTGCGGCTCTTCACAAAGTTAGAGTTCGTTCTTCTGAAAGTAAGCCCTAGCTTTTTTTGAAAAGAACAAACAGATCCCAACAACAACAGCAAAACCAAGCTTGAATGTATTAAACAGCTATTTAAACCCTCAAACAATATGGGCTTTCTTGTGCATCAGCAGGGAGCTAAGCTTTCCCCAACAACACTCTGTGATGGATGGCCGTGCATTTGTGTCAGCTCAGATGGCAGGTCCAGCACCTTTAAGGAGGGTCATGCGTTTTTCCCGTTTGTACTTGGCTTGGAAAAGTTGGGAGGAAGAAAGCAAGCTTCTCAGGTCATATGAAAGAAGGCTTAGTGCACTGCCCTGTACCTCAGGATCTGCCTAATTAAAGGACAAAACCCTGTCACCTGAACTCAGGAAGAGCTCAGATAAAAGATAAGAAGTGCAAGGGGGGATATGTGCAATTAGCAAATCCACAGAGCAGCCAGAAGCCCAGATTGTTCCCTGACACCTAGTGACAACAATCCCAGTCGTTTGGGATTTTTTTTTCTGTATCTCATGAAGCTTCACCAGTTCCAGTGCTAAATGAAAAGGAGCAAGTACCAACAGCTCAACAGAAGCCTTCTCTTGAAACTATTACAGCAGATTTTGGGAAGACTCTTAAATCTGCACAAATCCCAGCATGAAAACAATGTCCCACTCATCATATTCATCCCAGGTTTTTTCCACATGTCAGCCTTCCACCTCACATAGAGCCATGTGATTGCTTTAGTCAGCAAAGCAAACTGCATGGACAAATTAGGATTGAACCACATCACCTCTTCTGTACTGGCAAAGTAGGGATATTCAAATGCAAAAATAGTTTTGTTTTGTATGAGTCAAAATAAAAATTTGATAAGCACAAGCATCAAGTTATGTTTTGCTTTGCTGTTAAACCTTCAGACCTCCTTGAAATAGTGAGGAACTGTCAACTCTGAGAGGTAGACGTATTTCTTGATAGGTACTCTGAAGAGGTGCCTCACTGTGACATGGACAGAAGTTAACAAACTCTTTACCTCCTCCTGATCCCCTCTGTGAACACCAGCAGTTTTATGTATGGACAGAAATGTGTATTTCTGTCTACATGGTGTTATAACTGGACATTGAAATAGGACAAAAACACTTGGGCCGCCTATGCTCTTGGATGCAACACTGAAATTCTAATGTCCTGTGTTTAATCCATTAGCAAAAGAAGATAACTGCCTTTTTATTAAAACTTGGCACTCTGTTTCATATTAATATAAACACTGAAAAGAGGAGCATAAATTCTTAGTGAGAAATACTCCAAATATACTTTTGATTAAAATGATGCCTCTTCAGAGAAGTAGACTGTATTTATATATATTGGATGGAACACTTATATTTTTTGGCAGGCCCACATATAGAATTTGCATGTTAATATGCCAGTATGGATACACTCTTTTTAAGTAGCACACATCAGAACTCATATTGTTTTCCTTTGGGTCCCTACCACAACATCAGTGACTGTAGGGGGTAGATGAGGCTTTTAAGAGAACCTAGGAATACAACACTGTTCAGCTTCACAACTTCTAAAATTTATTAACCACCAGTGTGTGTAAAATTTCATAACATTTGAAACATTTAACACCCATCCCCATGAGGATGGAAACCTAGGAAAGGGTAAGAAAAAAAAAGACCCAGGCATGTCTATCAGCTGAATCTACAAATCATAAATTCACAATGCATTTCATTGTCATTCATGCTACCAGCCAAGCAAAAAAAAAAAACCAACCTACATGGAGACTGACAGACTTCATCCCATGGCATGTTTATGAGGCATCACTTTTTTAGTTCTATTAATCCTTTAATCCTTCTCCTTAAAAACCTGAAATTTTATACTTGGTGTTCATCTGCTGTTTCTGAAGACAAGAAGACTCCAGAAATTTGAAAGCACTGGTTATAGTATATTATACCTTTCTCTACTGCATGGCCCTGTTTTAATTTCCTGTTTTATTTTCTCAGATTTTCAGTAATAATAATCATAATAATGGTAAGAACAAAAACACTTCTAGCTACCCACAGATTATTTCCATGTAGTCTTGGCAACTTTTTAATTGTTCTCTTTAAAAAAGTAACACTTAAAACTCTCAAATATTCCCCATTTGCTTCAGACTGGAAATGATTAGCCTTAAAAACAGTTGAGCAAGATTTACTTTGCAGAATATGGTTTTCCTATCAAGAGAGGTCTGAAGAAAAGTAAGTTAGGTAGATATATTCAGAAATAAGTTATGAAGTTGGCAAGAGTCAGCACTGGGCACTTACAGGCACAGAGCACCTTTCACTGCAGGACAGGAGCAGTGTTTGACAGACATAGTCTGGAGGGTATAGTTTGTTAGAGAAAAGCAGTAAAACTTCCTGGAAGTTGGTGAGGAGAAGGAAAGGAATTCCTGAATATATTTGAGGGATAAATAGAATGGATTTTTTTTTTTTTTTTTTTTTTTTTTTTTTTTTTTTTTTTTTTTTTTTTTTTTTGCAATATGTGCTTGCACTTTGCAATAACTTCAGTCAATCCTGAAAAGCTTTTGTCCCATTTGATTGGATGGGGGTCTGAGCAACTTGATCTAGTTGAAGAAGTTCCTGCTCATTGGAGGGGTGTTGGACCAGATGACCTTTAAATGTCCCTTCAGACTCAAATCCATCTATGATTCCATGATTCTTTGATTCTATTTAAGAACTAGATGAGATAAAGTATTTAGATGCTTATGGATTAGGTGTCAGATTTTAGAGAGGAATTCAGTCTCCATAGTCATGTACAGAAATTTCCAGCATTGTGCAGTGGGAGAGAGAGGTTGCAATGCTCAGTGGTTACAAGCCCCTCCCTTCAGTGAGTAGGCACCTGGCTGGGGGCTGCAAGGAGTCACTGATGACCACCTGCACACCTGGCATCCACCCACATGGACAGTTCCCTACACCCAGCACCTGCCAAAACAGGCAGCATCTGCCAGCCCTGCCTATCTTTTGGTATGTTCCAGTATTACAGCCCTTGGCCATGAGGCAGAGATTTGAATGGGAGGTATCAGTGCCCTGCTCAGTGTTGATGAGCTCAAATTTCCATTTCCCAGGAAAGCATCTTAATCACAAATAGGGAGGTGCTGTATAAATGTGAACAGCTTCTGAATGACAGGAATGGAGATTTTGGACCTTAATCTGCTTGACTCTGGTTGCAATTTATAAATCTTTGAAGGAGAGGGGAGAGAAGAACCCTGAGTCCCCTACCCAGCAAGGGCCTATGCACATTGCTGGCCATATGGAGATGCTGCTTGAGTATCTGGGGCTAGACTGGGGCAAGAAGGACAGACAGTGCAGCTCTTCAGGGACCTCCCACAAAATTACTTCTGTCCCTGTGAGATGTCAGGATGAATTGCTGCTTGCAGTAGATTGTGCAGCTGTTCAAACTCTGATTGTGCTGCCCTCTGGGTGCTTGGAGCTTGGCTCTCTCTCACACTGAACATGCCTCTGAACAAGAAATTCCCAGATAATAGTGGTTAGATAACATGCCAAAGTAGCTGATACTATTTTTTAAAAGGTTTTATCCCTCTCCCCCCCCCCCCCCCCCCCCCTTAATCTAGGGGTTGACATCTTAGATATTGAGCTGCCTGGGGCACGGCCCATGTGGTCCTATTTTTAGAACACACCCAGCACATTATAGGCCTGATGCAAGCTAAGTATGTTATTTTAAGTCAGTATTGGAAAAAGGTTGTTAAGGGCAATGCACTTCTGAGGTTGCCAACAGGCTGTGGGGTACACAGTGGATCTGCTTCCTCCTGTCCAAATGCCTCCTTCTCATTTCAGTTGTTGGGAAAGTGGCCACTCCACTGAAGATACTTGCTGCAGGATTTCATGCCTGTGACTCCTTATCAGAGTGTTTATCTTCTCCCATCTCCTTAAGATTGGAAGAAAGAGGGATCACTGGCTTCTTCCTAGTAATTCTTCCTTCTTCTGAACATCCTGGCAATGGCAGATTAATTTTCTGTGTGCTCTTTATGTAGTTCCAGACTCTGGTTAATACACGACCATGTATGTATATAGCACATTCTATTCTGCTTGGTTTTGTTTGCAGGTGTCTTACCTACTTTTGCCATGCAGACCAGGGATCCATTGCATCTTACAGGTTATTGTGTGAAATTTTTTTGTAAAAAATTGTATAAAAGCCAGTGAAACACCCTCAAATTAGTTCTCATTTCTCTGTAGTTGATTGCTGTTGTGGCTCATCAAGAATGAGATACTTCTCACATAAAGAACTAGGAACTGACCATAAAGCTGCATAGGGATGTTTTATGAAGTGTTGATCTGGTATCTCAAACTCACCCTAGTTTAAAAAAAATAAAAAAAAAAAACACCCCAAAACCAAAAGAAAAACAACAACAACAACAAAGAATGTTTTTTAAACCATTTACATCCAAGAAATACAGGGTAATCCATGGAATTATCCAGTCATTTGTTACACCATTTCCACGGATCTGTTGAATATGATGGCAGTATGTATGAGCGTCTCAAAGAATGGTGTATGAGCCTAATTTATTTCTGTAGTTGGAGCTTAATAAATTTATTTCTCTGAAACCATTTAAATAAATAAAAAAAAAAAAAATAGATGATATCCCAAGGCAAAGTCAGCGCTGCACTGTGTATACTGGAATAGATCACAGAGTAAATAGAGTAAAAAATGAAAATAAAATTCCAGCTGAAATTCTTGTCCAGGAATAGTCTACCCAGATCTAAAGGTTACAAAATGCCAAAACCAAAGAAGTCTTTTCAACACTAATCTTATTTTCAAATTATTAATGTATTTCCAATAATAACATTGGTTTAAAAATAATAATAATATTTACCATCTACTAAGTGCCAGGAATCAAACTCTTTGGGATATTCATTTTTAGTTCCTAAGTGACACATGGCAAGATAATATTACTTTCCTGGATTTTTTGTGCTTGGGCTGGGGTCTCAAACGGGTCTGCATTCTCCAAATCTTTGAGACCGGTCTCAGGAATGTGCCAAAAGCTTGTAACTCACTGTTGTTTCTATTAGATGCTGCTACTAAATGACACTGTTTAAATTGGTCATTAGCACATAATAGAAGCAAAGTAGGAGAAAAAGGCAGGCTAGATGTGAGGTCAGGAATAAGCATGCACTGTGGACAACATCTGTCATGTGGCTTTTTTCCATTTTAAACATAACTATATAGTTTCTTTGTAAAGAAATAAACTATATAGTTTCTTTGCAAAATGTGTCTCACTTTGCTGCCCAAAATCACTGTGAAACAACATGTGATTTTCAGAGATTGTGCTTTTGGGGACATGTGTGGCACTGCCAGGCACCAGGAGTATGGGCTCTTGCAAAACCACAGGTGACCTCCATGTGTATGGACATGACCTTGCAAGAAATCCCTGAAATCTGCCATGCTTGTGCATACTTTTCTGGGCAGTAAAAACAGGGAATAAATGTATAACCCTTGTCAAAGATGAGAAATCTTAGAGAGGAAATCGTGTTGGAGTGAAAACTTGAAAAAAAATCATTCCTGTGGATTTTGCAACATAACTTTTCGTTACTTTGTGACTGGTTCCAAAGCTAGCAAAGCAGCTATTCCTGGCTGCAGTCAAAGAAGCCAAATTTCACCAGAAAATTATTTGGCTTATGCTGTTTTCAAGAATGGCAGTTAAGTGGAGAAGAAATTCACACACATCCTTGTGAAACAATATCCAGTGTGAAAATCCTAAGTAAATTAGAGAAAGTTTACTGAACATGCTGATTCTTTCTACACTAAGCACTATTACTTGTGGGATTTTTGGTTTTAAATATCATGGTCATACTTGTGCTTTCAGAGTAAATGGTGAAACCTGTTGTCAACATGAGAAAATAAATGAGTAATCAGACATCTTCAGAGAAAGTATTATTAATTTTAACAGTCTGATTTTTGTAGTAGTGTTGATTTTCTGTCCTTTAGTTCTGATGTTCCAATTTAAAGCTTTAAAGTGCTGCTGAATGGAACCCTAGTTTGGTATATTTTTATGATTTTATCTTTGCATAAAAATCTGAAATGACCATGTTTGTCTGGGTAATGGTACTTCCAGAAGGTATAGAAATAAGCTCCTCTTTGCCACCCAGGCAGCCAGTTGCTGTGCTGACCTGCCAGTCAAACTGAATGGGCTGTCCTGAAAGCTGAAGAAATTCATTAGTTTGGACACTTGTGCAGTGTCAAGTGATCTCAGTTCCTGAGGCTGGAGATGATGTGAGGAGTGATTAGCACGGTGCTTGTCCAAGACACAGCAAGGGTTATTGCCATCCTTATGGTCAGCAACTGCACAAATATTAAATGGGCTGAGTTTGTGGAAGTTGGTTTCCACAAATTATTTGAAGTGTGGGACTACCTCCTAGCTCTATTTATTATTGCAGTTCTTGGTGTAACACTGACGAAAAACTCTGTTTACATTAAGCTGTTCCCATTATTGGGACAGCATTATAGCCATTTTTCCCCAGTGCTGCCTTAGCCGCAAAGTGCTGGCAAATGTGACGGTATGACAACCTTGTTTAAAAATATTCAGCTTAAGATGAGGAGCTGTATTTGTTCTGTAAACTACTTGGTGTTTTAAAAACACAAACTTGCATGTCTATCACCTTCTGGGCCTAAACACTCCTGCCATAGGATCTAAGGCAAATAAATATTTGTCCGTTTTGTGTTAGGAGTTTGGTGACGGGGGGAGCATAGAGGAGCAGCAGAGGGCAGCGCCAACGGCCCCACCCAGCCGTGGGCTTTTCAACGTGGTCATGCAGTTCAGGAGCGCCTCAGATGAAAGCCCCTGTCTTGGATCCCCTTTGTGAGGGACTGTGGATAGGCCTGGCTAAGTCCCTGCTTTCATTCTGAGCAGTACTGTCGGCAGACAAAGATGTACAAAGAAACCCATTTAGACAGGCTTTATTACCCTGGCTGCCTGGAGTACCCTCCTCCCCGTGATGGCAATAGGCTTGAAAAAAAGGGAGGTTCAGAGAGATTTTACTGGTTTTTTGTCATGTCAATAAGTTACAACTCTGTTTTTAATAGGCAGCCTCTGGGTAGCAGTGCTGGGCAGATATGTGAGTAAGCCTTTCCAGGGAGGCAGCAGATGGATGGCTGCACGTTACGTAAGGCACCGCGGCAAAGCCCTGCACAGGCCCACGTGCGACGCGTTGAGCAAAGTCTCGAATAAGCCCGTGAAGAGCGCGGACCTGCAGCCTCGGGGCTGGCTGTAAATTCTGCCAGATTGTTGCCGTGCCCTGCGCCGAGCCGCGCCGCTGCACACAGCACGGGTGCAGAGGCACCCCGGCCGCCTGTGCAGGCCACGCTGGGGAGACAGATGTTTCTGTTTGTCCACATGGAGGTGGCCACATGGGCCTTGCTGGGGACACAGCCACATCTGGCCCCTCTGGGGATGTGGCTGAATGTGAGCCTCTCTGAGGAGACGGCCGTGTTTATGCCTCTTACTGGGACCAGCAGGTTCATGAAGAAGAAGAGGAGAAGCCATGTATGGCTGAGAAACCACTTGGTGAGGGAATGGCCCCCAGAGCAGCTAGGGGAAAGGAGGATGGCGCTTCATGAACAGGAATTTTTTTTAGGGGCGCTCCTTGTCTGCTTAGAAAGGGACATGCAGTTCTCTAGGAAAGGACAAACAGAGTGTTGCTCTGGGCATTTTCTGAACCTTGATCACCTGGAAAGCCTGTTGTAGCAGACTATGTAGTGACAACCATCTCTCTGCTGGGGACTACCAGCTCCCTGACCAGCAAGAGTGGTGTGAGGGCTTCAGGAAGGATGGGAGCCTAGGTGTGAGCATTGTAGATAGAGCAGGGTTAAATATTTCTTGGTTAAAATAATAAATCAGATCTCAGAAGGAAAAAAAAATAATTTGGAGCACATTAATTTTCCAAACATACCTGATATTAAAACCTAGGTCTTACAGAGTCATAAAATCACATAGAATTATAGAACAGTGTAAATTGGAAGAGACCTCTAAAGGTCACCTAATCCAATCCCTTTGGAATGATCAGGGACATCTTCAATTAGATCAGGTTGCTGAGAGCCCTATCCAGCCTGTCCCTGAATATTTCTGTGGATGAGGACTCTATCTGTTCCAGTGTTTTACCACCTGCTAGGTCAGAGTCTTTAGGTACCAAAAAAGTTTGTGAAGGAGACCAGAGGGAAGCTGGCAGGAGGAGACTTTTCAGAGAAGCCCTGGGAGTCCTATTACTGCCATTTAATGACTACTCCTTGAACAATGAGCAGTAACAAGTGTGGGCTCAGAAATGACTACACTCTTGATTTGATGGCAACCCTGCCTACTGAACAGGAAACTCTGAGAGGGAAGGCATCTTGTGCTTTTCTCTGAACTCAAAACAAGTGTTATAACTTGCCTTGGATGTACACAGAGTACTTGGTTACCATGCTGAGGGTGGTGATAGAGGAACATGACCAAACAAACAAATTCAGCTGAAGTACAGTGCAGAGGCTTGGCTAACAAGTGCTGTTGGATCACGACTACAGCATCATACTACAGAGAGTTCTGCATGTGCTGTTTTAATGGGGATGCAAACCAATGACTCACCCAGTGCTTTGTGCTGTAAGCTGCTAGATCACGAACATGGCACAGCTCAGTTTCCAGCTAAGAAACACTTCATTCAGCAGTTAAGTGGGTTGTTATCTGGCAGTCATTATATATGTGATTTACAAGGAACATACAGATCTCCATTACCAGTGTGAAAGACCACCAATATAAAATACAGCAAATGGGATTTTTATCTTTCAGCACACAGCAAGAGTAGATGCATGAGCACACTTTTCAGGCTGTATGTAATCAATCTAATGTAAGACATTATCTCCAAAACAGGCTAAACTTAGGACTGCTTTACATGACTTCTTACCTTTAAATATATTTGACAATCTGCTCCCCTGGTATCTTGCAGGTTTTCTGTGGCCAGTACAAGATGTTCATCATGAACATAAAATGGTTACTTATGCAATGGGAAGCTGTTATGTCAGAGGAATCTGCTGACAGGCTAAGAAGCAAACACTTAACAAAAATCAGAGTCCATTTCTATTTTGTGTTTTAAATCAGCTTCAGTGATCTCTCAAGATTAGAAAAATGTGCACCGACTAGAAAAGCACGCAAGAAGTGAATGAATACTTCTAAACAAAGATGAGGAAACTGTAAAAAAGGGAAGTTAAAAACAAACAGTATATAGCAGTGACTGTATATCTTTCATATTTTGCAGAGTTATTTTGTAACAAGGAAGAATCTGAGAGCAGAAAAAGAAAACTGAATGTCTTAAACTTTGCATCTGGAGTAGATATGAGTATTCTTAAAGCAAACAATTTTTTAGGGCTGGTTGTCAGAAAGTACAAAGCTTCTTAACTGTAATCAGGAAACCATAATCAGTATAAAATTTGGACTAACAGTACTCTCCCTCAGTTTCAGAGCATATGAACAATCAAGAGACCCACAGACCTGCTGGGCACCCTGACTGGGAAGTGAGAAGTCAAGACATAATGACACTTGGATCATTTAATTAGCTTAGGTGGGCTCCAATCCGGCAAGCACTTAGGATGTAATGATTAAGGCTGTGTAAACAAATGGGAAATTGTATTCTTGCTAATATCTAGTATTTTTTTCTCAAAGGGAAAAAAAAAAAAACAAACTATATTGATTAAAATACTTCGTTTAAACCAAAGAAAATCTCAGGTGCATGCAAGGAAATGATAGGAAACATTGCATACAGTCAGAAAAATTATTATGTCTTTATTTTCTACAAAAATCAAACTAGGAAAAATATTTTCGCAGACAGAGCTGTTAAACATTCCCCACTCAAACCTGGAAATAGATTTGGGATGACCAAAACCATGTGTTCTGGGGTTCCCTGAAGATTTTTTTCCCCAGTTCTTGTGCCTAACTTTGCATATACAGGCAGTTTACTTGAAGGCAGCAGGGCTATTCCAACCTAAAAAAATGCCAAGTATTTGCAGCCTTTATGTGTGTGTTTCAATCCATCTGGAGAATTTAGAGTCCATCTTGTTTTGAGTAATCACATGGATATTAAGAGAAGGATTTTACATGAACATTGTCTTCTGGTTTTGCTGTGTTAATTGATAATAAATGTTCTCTCTCTGCCAACATAATAGTGTGGACTCAGAAGCAAATGGACTTAAATTAGGAATGAATTTTTGTTTATATGTGTATGTCTCACACAGATTTTTAAATTTGTGTAATGTCAGAGCAGGAAATTAATGTGTCCTATGATCTCAGTGTTGTGTATTTATAACTTGGGTTAAAGGTGACATCATAAACCTCCAGAAAGTCCTTGTATGCAGAAAAAACAATGAGGGGGAGAAGACTGCTGACCTCTCATTCACATCAAGAACATTCAACCATAAAATCAAAGGTTCATATCAGTAATTTTTGTAAGACAAAAATTTCCCTGTGTGGCGAATCTGTGATGAGAAATGCATTGCTCCTGTCCTGGACATAAGGGGTTTGCATGTCAAAGTCCTTTTCAGCTATGGGGATTTGGGGATTGATAATTTTATAAAAAGCCATTTCTACAAAAGCTAGTGAAGGAGAAAGGGAAGAGGAAAAAAAAGTTTCTTCCCAAATCATTCCACAGGGATAAGGAAAAGGGCAGTTTCTTTTCTGCCTTTTAAGGGGACAGGTCTTGGGACCCTGGAACTCAGGGATTTCCACTCCTTGTTTCAGTAGCAATAGGAAGAAAGTGTTTCCCTGGGAAATTCAGCAATGTTATGTATATGTGTGGGCCCCTTCCACTGCTCTCCAGGAATGACCTGCCCCACTGCATCCCCATGCACTCTTCTCATTCTCCCATTTTTCCCAAAGTTAACAAGTCTGGAAATAATTAGGAAATCCAGTCAGCTCTCTAGCACAATGTAATTCAATTTACTGCTCTGTGTGTGAAAATTTGAGCTCAAGGCAGTGTTTATCTGTTATAAAAGTACTTTCTTGCAGGGGAAAAAACATCCTTCCTGGTTGCTTGTGGCTCATGTCCAGTTGCTTAAATAATTAAAATCACAGGATTAATGATTACAAGCTACAATTTGTGCCATTGCTGTTTCAGCATACACAGTGCTTTATTTCTTGGAGCACGAAAAACAAAAATATAAAGTAGAAGCTACTTTTGCAGTGTCTTCACCATCATCCAGTCCAGATTTGAGAACAACAATGTGAGAATATCCCCACTGTGTCAGCATGAATCAGGATGACAGATTCTTGACTGGGCTTGAAGAATAATATAAATAAGGTGGGAAGTTAAGAAGCAATGCTACCTTACAATCTTTTTAGTCTCAAACTTGTAACAATATAAATGCTTGAAATCATATAAGAAGTAATGGAAGTATTTACTTTTTAAATAAATGTGCTGTGTCATGATTTTCTCATTTTCGTAGAATTTTGAATATCTGCTGTTTGTTCAGCATTAGAACAGGGAGCATAGGAATGGTAGAGCTTGCTAATACACAGGAGCATATAGGGATGTGAAGGGCTTATTTAGATGGGGTTATACATAGGAATTTTCCTGCATTTCTTGCTTAGAAAAACACATTTTTTTGGAGTAGTATATTCTACCCCACCCATCTCTGGTCATGGTTGGCCTTGTGTCAAGATTGCCCTCACTGGCTGTATCTACATGAGCAATTGAATTATAAGGGATCATTCCCTGGCTGTGAGGTCAGCCGTCACAGTGCACCCACAGCCACATTGCTGACATCTTGCAGGGGATGATCTTTACCTCATGCTGACTCCCACTGCTACAGGGAACTAGCTGAAACCATGCCTGGGACCATTCTAACAATTTAAAATATAGACTGGTGAATCTATTGCATTTATTTTAGTAGCTAATAAAATGATATTTAATTTATGACCCCTGATGTTGAGATTGTTGTGCACACAGTAGAAAAGGAATATTTCTTTTATATGCATCTTCATAACCTTTTTGAGGTGCAGGACAGGTAAGACAGCTGAGATGTGTACAGAGAGTAGCAGGAACAGCCATTTAAAAGTGTGTGGAACAGTGTTTTCTTGCTCAGGTTGCCCAGGGTTTGCAGAGATGTGTAGAGGTTCATCTTCCACTACAGGCCACTTGGCATTTGGAGGTAAAGTGATACAATTCAAAATACAAATACTTACTGGATATGGCTCTCTTAAAATTGTAGGTACTAAATTTCTAAAGAAATCATGACCTAGAAAGAGCGTCCTTCAACTCTTTCTGCTTGTCTAGTCAATCTTTGTTGTATGACTTGTAAAACTCTTAAGACATATATGAGATGAAAAAAAATTGTGTCCAACTGTCACTTTAAAAACTTTTCTATTTGACTTATGGTATTATTTTAGTCGTCTCCAGAGGTGACAGGGTATCTGACAATACAATTTCAGGTGGTTTGGTGAGAACAGAAAGGTGGATTCTGGAGGATCTGTACTTTTCAGTCTCATTCAGTACCACTGTGGCCTCCTTAGTGTTGTTGCAATATGAACAATGATACATCTGCCTGACCATGGACTTTACAAGGTAAACATCTTTACTGTGAAGGGGTAGCAAGGAGAAGATGATAATCCCACCTACTGGGATTATTCAGTGACTGACTTATTATTGCCTAGCCAAAATTTTAAGGAGCTTTAAGCCTTGCCAAAAATTAGCTGGGAATATTAAAGTCCTGATAGGAATCATATGCAGTTCAGAGTTTTACAAGCCATACAGCTACTCTCTTTGCAGGGAGAGACAGGCTCTCTTCAAAGAAGAGAACTTTCTGTGTGCCTTACTGCTGTTTCCTACTGCTGCCCTCAATATAAAGATTTCAGAGCATAGTGCAAGCATGACACCAACACCTCCAGACATCAAACCCACCCTTCTATCACCACTGCAGTTTTTCTGGGGTGCTGAGTAATATCCAGCATTCTAGGAAAGGTCATTAATAGTGAGACGGTCTGTGTTTCAATCACCTGCCTATCAATCAAATTCCTGAAGGCCAGAGTTCAATTAATTGATGACACCCTTGAGGCAACCTAAGCAGTTAACAAGTCAGTGAGACTTGGTAGAAAAACAAGCAGTAAGTTTAAAAAAAAACCCACCAAAAAAACCTCCCATAACTCTCTTTTGCCGTTTTACCTCCCTCTGACTTGTCTTTCCATCACTGCCCCACACTTACAAAGACAATGCATACTTTTCATGCAAAAAGCATGGACTAGACACAGAAAAACAAGACATATTTTAAACCCAGACATCCTCCATGCCATAGATAGATAGATTCATGGTCTTGAAAATGCCAAAGGGAAATAACCAGAGTTTATCACAGTCCTAATAGTTAATTTCACTGTTTTCTTTTCGTTTTAGTTGCTTTAAATTATTTCTCTATAGTTTCCAAAGTTTCAGTGAGGTGTGCTTCAAGTCCCCTTTGTATAGGATTGTCTTTGTGTTTCTTTGATTTAAACAATTGGCTTTTTGACTTTTAATAAACTCTGATGTGGAAGTTTGCATCACTTGCATGACACTCCCAAAAAACTCTGAACTATGTAAGGACCTCTCCCAAATACAGAATCATGTTCTTTCATGGTAATAAATCAGGCAAACATGGGTTTAACAACAAAAAAATCTAAACCAGTGAAATTAGCTTGGTTTAACCAAGCAATTTATGTTGTCCTTACCAAAACAACCATGCATGTTGATACAATATAGATATATGCAGAACTTAATGTTTTTACTTCATTTAGATGTGTTTAAATAACTCATTTGGCTTAATTATGCACCAGTTTTGACTGGGCTTTGCTTTTAGCTGAAAAGTAAGGTTTTGTTGATGTAACAGATTTTGGTATTACCTTATGTTAAAATTCCTCAAACTCACTAATTTCTCCAGCTATGTATAACCATAATGGATGACTTTGCCTAACAAGTTTCAAGCATAAGTACATCTTCTGACAGACCTGTCCTGGTCTGAAAATGTATGATGAATGATTAATTTGGCAAGTTTTCCATAATTATGTTCTTATTAATGCTTTGAGTGCCTCTAATCTGTGCAGCAAAGAAAAAAATATGCTATGAGTTTGCTTCAGCTAAGGCTTTGCCTCTCACCAGTGGTTTGTTTCTGGCTTTAGGTTGCTGAGGGGGGTGGAGCAGTGTCTCTTTTCCATGTGGAGTCAACTGTTTTGATACAGAGGGAATGTAAGTTTCTAGCACCTCTTGCTGAGTGAGAACTGAATCAGATCTGCTGCGTGAACATCAGAATATACAAAATCTCTTTGGGGTGGTTTGCAGCATGGGTTTTATTTACAACAGCATGAAGCAATGTGTAAGGGGAGGGTTGATCTGGGAGATACCAGAAGTTTTGCTCAGCAGCAAATCCCATGGAGTAGCCCATATCTCACTTTGTTCACTTGAGCTGTGTGGAGGGACCATGTTTTTGAGTAGAAAGCACTACTAAATCTTCTGAAAACTATGTGAGACTAAGCTATTGATCTGTAGAACTAAATGGATATACACATTTTGGGTAGAGAGGTTTATTACAGCAGCATTATAACTTTGTAGTTACACTGATAAATGAGATGGGCTATTTATTTTCTTTTAAGCTGATTTGCAAATCTGACTACAACAGCATGAAATTTGAAGAGCACATGTATAATTATTTTGATTCATTGAGATGTCTTGCATCCCCTTCAGTCAGCAGTTTAGAGCGAGTTGCTACTCTTCTAGTCCCTTATATCTATTATGTGCTTTAAAAGCTCTCCTTCCAAGACAAGAGAGAAGCCCTAAAGGTCATCAGAAGTCATCTTGGAAGATCCTTTCATAGAAGATGGTATTGGATGGTGGCAGGTAAAATAGAGTTGGGATGTGTGATATATGTGGTAGTCCTTAATTCACAAGACAGCTTCCATGCTCTGATTTATTTTAGTTCTTCATAGCTTTCTATATGATGCTAAGATTCTGGAGAAAAACAGAATTCTAAAAGCACAAACTTGTCTAAAAAGTCACATCCAGTTTTCTTGTTTTCAATCTAATTTCTTAGGGGACGTCTTCTCTAGAACTGTTGCTGATTGCACCAAGTTTATTTTCAAATAGTTGTCAGCAATTAAAATATGCCAGGGAGGTTCTTCAGAGGAAAGGAATAAAGATAATGGGAAGCATATTTGGATATCTGGAGATATGAAAAAGGAGAACTGGAAAGGGAAAATCTTTTAAGCATGCAAATAATCAGCTGAGTTGGAGTCCAACATTCATTCTGGACAAGGCATACAAGACAAACACCAGTTATTGGCTGGACAGGAAGCTCAAAATCTGGAGCCAGGGCAACTATTTCTGTACTACTGCAGAAGTAGGTAAGTACCCAAATAAACTTACCACAAGCTCTTGGAGCTTTGCAAGACCATAGATGGAAGGAAAGTGGTATCTTTTGTGGAGCTGGAGACAGGCTGCAACCAAAATACAGTGAAAAGGACTGGGATTTTCTCAACTATAAAAAAAGACCAGTGCTTTTAAAAAGCTTATTTGAGCAGAGTGAAAATGATCGATAGGCTTAAAAAAAAAATAAAAATCCATTGCTCTGGCTTCCAGAAAAGTTCCATTGTTCTGATAAAGTTTGCTGTCATCCTGGAGGCTTACAAAGCTGTAAAATTGAAGAGAAAATTTAGGAAAGTAAAAATTCTCCATCGGTCAGATCTGGCACAATAAAATGATGGAGGCAAGGCTGAGTGTTTGTATAACACATGCCATGGCTGTCACAGCTCCTAGGAGGATTTCTGGTGGGTCACCAAATGACAGCCATGGACCAAAACCCCTTCTCTCTGAATGATACATGTATGCATTAGTGATTGTAAACAAGAGCAAGGAGATTTCTGTAGTGTTTCAAAAGCTTTGTGAATACTTTAATGATATGCGTTGCTTTGTGTCAGATAACCTTACAAAAATTCTATCAACAGAAGACACAGTACAGGGCTTAGAAATGATAATGTTCCTGCAATTTGTATCCCTTCTTCAGTCTCCCTTTCAGTAATACACAATGAACTAAAACCCTTACATCTTCAAAATAATGAAAAAAGTATCCTGGGCTGAAATACAGTGAGATTTTTTTTCCTGGCTTTCTTGGGGTCACACATTTTTATGGGGCAGAAGATCTCATAAGCTTGCTAGTGCACCAGATGTTGGAGTTTGCTTCTGATTCAGATCAAAATCATTGGGTTGAATCCAGATCTCAAGTTGAGAAATGGCAGGGTTTGCTTTCCCTTACAGTTTTGAGTGTTTTCAATATGCTACCCCTACTTGTAAGGAGACTGTCTTAGGTACTGACAGCACAGAATTGAATACAATGAACCAATACTTTCCTACTTTTTTATTTTTCAAAAAATATTTTTATTTAATTATGAGGTCATGTATTCTTACCAGGCAGAATATTTGCTGGCATAAAGGATGAAATGATCAGCTAAATTTTCAGACATCTATTCCTGCAAGATTGGCACCTCTAACTCACAAACTATTTGACCTTCATATTGTAATGGGTTGCTGTTGCTGCTAGGGAAGACAGCAATGAAGAATTTACTTCTTGGTTTCCATGGTGTGATTATTAAAGCTTGTACATTGATTTAATTTGGGTAGCTTCTGCATGCATCATACAGCTCAGAGATCTCTAGTCATTCTCTCGTCCCTGTTATTAGAAATGGAATTTCTTCAGCAAGAATGTGCTAGGTATTTTAAAGAACTGTTTAATTTGGGCTGTATCATCTGTTCCATTTATTATTTGTATGTGTGTCCTATGTTCCCCTTTTCAGCTTCATAAATGCCAGTTATATAATAGATTTAAAAATAGATATTTGCAGAAGAGCTGTTCCCACTCAGTACCACTTTCTGGAATTGTAAGTCAGAGTTCCCTGTGAAAACAGTGGGTGAAGCAATATCCCCGACTCATCATCCCATGAAATTCCTGTATAGAAGCAGTCTTGACCATGAAAACAAAAACCAAAATCCTTCCTGAGGTTTTCTAATGCAGTTTCATTTTAAAAGCACTTGTACTAATGAATTGTGTTCTGGTTTAATCTGCATGGTGCAGGTATTGTACATTGCATTCACTTTCTCAGTAGTGACAGCCAAAGATATTTTTCTGTTCATTATAATGAAAAAAATGTTACTGCCATGGATACCAATCATGTCTCTGTACATTATATTTCAAATTGATTTGTCCTTTCTTATATAGTGGAAGAAGGGATTATTTGATTAACTGTCCATTTATCATTCCCATTTTCCATTTTTTTCAACTAGGACACATACTAACTTATGCTGAGCATGTTGTTTGTTTTACAGTTCCACTCACACTGCCAAAATTTTATTCGCTTTTATAGAGTTCAAAGGTAGATTTTCTTGGCACTGTGGAAAATTGAACCTAAAAAGTAACAAAGGCTTTTTTTCTTTGAGTCTTTGTTACCCCAAGCAATATGTGTTTCTGCATTCAACCAAAACAAAACTACAACAGAAGGGGACTTCTTGTGGATAAACTAAGGCACAAGTAATCTTCCTGCCACAGCAAGGAGTAAAACTGAAGCACGACTTGCTTATGGGGCAGAATCTTTTTCAGCTGCACCTTTGGGCTTTGGCAGGCTGAGAGTTATCACAAAGAAACCATGGTCATTTTCAAGCGAGTTGTTTTCTGTAAATGGGCAAAAGTACTGGGAACAGCAAAGGTGTAGCATCCAAAAAACAGGGTTTCTCAGATTCATAAATCATGTCAATGTGGTTTAATATTTTTCCTATGTGTATTATTTATAAGAGAATGAATCCCATCTGTTTCATTAAAAGTCCCTTTCCTTGACTATAGAAACAAACAAACGAAAAAAGAATCCTTGATTTTAAATTTATCTTGAATTTTGGTTTTGAAACATGCTTAATCGTCTGGAAGCCTTATCTTTGTTTCTACTTATTTTTCCTCCTTCTTCCACTATTATGACAGGGTTTAATTTTTAGAGGAAATTCTTCCTTTCTTTTGCCTCTAACTTTAAATTAATTTACATATTTATTTGCTTTTAATATTCTAGCTTCCTTTTTTAAAATATAATTTTAATACAAATAAGTTTGTAAAAGGAGTCCAACAAAAGAGCGGGAAAGAGGTGTGTTACTTTCTAAATATAGGGAGTATTGTTTCCTTAAAACAATATTGTTTCCTTATTCCAACTTTTTGTACATTTATTAGCAGCAAAAAGGAGCAAAACTATAGGCTTTAAATATGTACATATGTGAACATTGGACTGTTCTGATATTTTGCTTAAAAAAATTACAGATTAATATTTCATTGTCATTAATTTCCCATTTTAAACAACTTTGTCACAATCATTTTAAATAGTGCAACAATTAGGGTACAGCTAAATAATGTATTTGCACTAAAGCATTAACCAAAGTATTAAAAAATATTCTGTACCTTTTCAGATGCCGCTCAAAGACTATTCTGAAATTATTGAAAAGCTGTTCTGAGAATTAAAAAAAAAAACCAACAACAAAACTTCATCCCCATTTCTGTTTGAAGAAATTAATGTCTATCTTTGCCTTGCAAAGAAGTGGAAAAGCAGATGGTGCTCTTTTATCTTGTGTCTTATTTGCTGACCACTAGAAACAGCGCTAGGGGCGGAATGCTGCGCTGTGCTTAATGCGCGGCTGATAGCAAGGTGTTATCTCAAAGGCTGCCTCTCAACCTCTAGTCCGTCACATTAGCTGAGATCAGTACTTGAGGTTAAACACTCTGTGGCTGCTGAAAGGCCTTTCTCAGTCAGGGGGCCACAGCTCTGAACTTTCTCATGAGCAGAGAGACTTTTAGGACCAGTCTGCCCTTCCTATCTAGACCGAAGCTCTCTGTAACCTGGCTGGTGCTGGGAAAACCTGCTCAACGCAGCTGATGAGAGCCCGCAGGAAAACTGATCTGACTTCCCAGAGCCTTTCCTTGTCTTACAGTAGTTTTTTGATAGGATGTATGGTAACATTTTAAATAAGCCCTTCAGGCTGGACTCAGGGAAAGGTTTAAGTTCCAGCTGCACAAGAATTTAGGGAAGGCATTTCAGTTCAAGAGAAAATGATCCCCCCCCACAATGTGTTTACAGGAAGAAAAATATTTTGAATTTCCTGACCCTTTGATTTCCATGGTTGATGTGTTTTACTCGGGGGACCCAATTGTCCTGAATTCAAAAAGCTTATATAGGTGTCCAGCTCAGCACTGTGAATCCTATACCTTGTGTCACATCCCCTAGTGCCTGAATCTGTGTTTTATATCTGCCCCTCTCTGGATAAAGTTGCTGTGGTTGTTCTCCAGTGTGCTCAGCAGATTGTAGGCCAAAAAGTCATGGTTATGTCTGCTAGGAAAAGCATGAAGTGCTCAGATCCAAAATAAGGTTTGTTCAAACATGAAGTTGTCTTGCACAGGAATCATACAAGAGGAGGTGTTTTTGCGTGGGGACTAGCTGGATGTAGCGATGCTTTTGCTAGCGTTCCTCCTCACAGGAAATACTCATGTGGAGCTAAATAGCTTCAGACTCCATGTTTTGCTCTCTCAGGGGTGATAGCAATGTCAGCATTTAAGGCAGACTTCTGACACTGCAATGGGATAAAGTAGCTTCATGAGGACTGGAAGCTTTTTCTTGTATATTTTGGACAATGGCCCAAATAAATAGTATTCATGTTTTTAAAGAATTGAATGTTAAGCTTGAATTCTTAGTAGGTCTTCATTTCAGTGCACTTGATTTGTCTAGTCAACAGAGACATGAAAATTTATTCTATAAAAGGTGTCATAGCAGCAGTCCCCCCTGTCGTCTCCTAAAGCTAGGCCACAGAAGAGATAAAAACTTGTCCTTCACCCTCCTTGTATTATTTTCTTCCATTCCTTTCCCACAGACATATATCCAGCCAACACTTCATAAATTGTGCTCTGGAAGACATAAAGGTTGTTTCTCCCAGTGGCAAACACTTTGTTGTCCAAATGATATTACCAGTCATATTTGTAATACAACTTTACTTGAATTGCATCTGTTTGATGCATGATATTGCACTCTTCATTTTGCCAAAGGTAGAGCATTGAAAGGAAGAAAAAGCAATAAAGAATGTAACCTCTGTGGAAAAAACAAGAAGTAAGAAGGTGCCATTTTTATAAAGTCAGCTTTGCAGGCAAAATAATACTGTTTTAAAAGCCACTTATATTTCCCTGAAGGCCTAAAAGAAATGTGTGTGATAGTTGAATATTTCAAGACCAAGAATTTTTCAGCTAGTGAACTAAAAAAATACCTACTACTAAGCTGCTGCTCAACTCATGTCCCATGGATTTCTTGTCCTGATCAAAATATTTTTATTTTACCAAGCTGCAGCTGTTTAGGTACTTCCCATAAGCCAGAGAGTTTGAGATGCCCTATTATTGCTGGTAATTTTAGCACTTCCTTCCTACTGCCATAATAGCAGAGTCTGTGAGGTTCCTCGTTACGAGATGAGTGCCAGATACTGACAGAGTGCAGAAATCAGCCCCAGGCTTCCCAAGCTTGTTCCCTTATTACTGAAGCAGAATGGAAGTTGTGAATTCACAAAGATTTACTTGAATAGTGCTAATGCATCTTGAGTGATAAACTTTAAAATGGAACGATTGTCACTCAATGCACTGGAAATAAAAGAGCATAGTGCAGTGTTAATACGCCCCACTTTCCTCTTAAAGCAATTGCCATCAGATTTTCTTCTTGCAAACAGGAAAGAAAAGATTCCTTCTCTTATGCCACCTCACATATCACGCCCGATCCCATAAACGACTTCCCCTTCTGCCTGTTGGGACTTAGCCTTAAATGCGTTGATTAATATGAAGTAAAATATAACAGAATTGTCCCTAACTTCACATAAAAGGCTGACCTTGATTCTCTTTGATTTATTGTGTTAAAGAAGGTTGTAGCTGACTACAAGGCCTTGTCATTACAGATCTCCATCTATGTTTTGGTCGTCCACTAAACGAGTCAAGTTGAGAATGAAAGTCGTTCATTTGTGAAAACACATGAGATAAGGCTCTTGCACTTAAAGGGTATGGTCTATGTATGTACATAATTTCTTCCCACTCACAAGTTAAAATCCACCTCCTCACACACTCCTGTCATGTGCTAGTGCTGTAATGGATTTAGAGCAACTGTTTTGCCTGGATGCACTCCAGTCTCCAAAGGCCCACAGAGAAAGAGGTAACAGCAAAAAATGAGGTAACTCTTCCTTTATGGATGATGGGGTATCAGAAGATTCATTTACTTTCTGTTTTTGTATAAAGCATGGCATGGTTTTGCATAAAGTACGGTATGGTGAACTGCAAATGAAACGCAGTCTACATCCTGTTTTGAAACTAAAACCTTTTAGAATAAAAGGACAGCAAGCAGTAAAAGGGCAGAATAGCAAGCAGTAAAATCATGTATTGGCAGGTATCTTGTAAGTATAAAACTTGCGTCAGCAGTTTGCCCGAAATGTATATTAGTAGTAATTAATAACTGACTGCTTCCCTGGTGACTAAATTTTTTAAGTGACTAACAGCATCTAAAACACTCTTTACTTTTAGTTTGCATGCTTTCCACACTCCTTTCCTAGAATGATGATATAAAGCAAAGCTCAGAGGCCAAAATACGTAAAGCCACTATCAAGCTGCTCCACAGGCAGGTACATTCCTTTAACTGGAAGGGTTAAGTAACATTGTTGTTGAAGGATATTGGCTGATTGATAGTGGAGTGTGGTGGCTTAATTAAATTCCCGTGGGAGATATCAGCCACAATTCACTTTTTTCAACTGTGAAATATGTAACTGGCTTAGCTGAGAGGTTTTATTTTGGAAAACCCTCTTCCTTATGCATTCACTGCTCTGGATAATGAGGTTGACCAGCTTGTAGTAACAGCATGAAAAGAACATTTATTTACTATCTACTGTAAAAGTCTTTGATTATTTTTCCTCAGATGAGCAAATTGTTGTAGAGGCTGTAATTCATCATCTGACTCAAGAGGGGATCCTTTACATGTCACGAGCAGCTTGATCAGACCCTCACAGTCTGTGACTTAATATGAAAAATGTTCTGCATTTATCCTACCAGACCACCAGCAATGTTATGTTCAGAACATACAGAAGAAAATGCATTATGCCTTCCTGAGCAACATCTCTTCTCTCCTGTGGAGAGGCTTAGGTGGAGAGGGTTGCAGGATTGTTAAAGACTTCTAATGACTCAAATCAGATAGGAAACAGGGTTTCTAAATTTCAGCAGAGGGTTTTATTGTCCAGTCTTACTCCATACTTTAAAATGGACAGTAAATAAAAGGCAGCAAGATCATGGCAAGCTCACTCATTGAAGGTGACTCCTTACCTTCCACCTAATGGTAGTGAGGGACAAGGTGATATATGAAGTAGTCACCAAATCTCATTTTGTATTTTCAATTTAAAAGGTTTTCCTGAAGATCTGAATGCACAGTTCCCTGCTCAGATGGACTGGATCAGAGAAGAAAAAAGAATTGTCTCTGCCAGACTTGTGGCTTGATTTGTAATACTTTAAAAAGACCAATCCATTATAGACTACAGTCATCAGAAGGAGCTGAAAGAATTATCTGCTGGTTGAGGGTTGGGTCTTTTTTTTCCTTTTTTTAAATGCAGGGTGTTTTGTACAAGATTGTTAAGCATTTTTAGATGAGCACTGGACAGAGTGACTCAGGCTGCCACTGAACTTCATCCATCTCCTCATTTACACCAGCAAATACTGCTGCCCTCCTGTCTCACAGAATAAAAGGGAAGCACACAGATTCCTGCACTATTTACACAGAGAAGTCAGAGGTGTGACAAGACCTCGGAACTGGCATCTTGCCAGGGGAATGCTCTTCCCAATGACCTAGAAGAAATGGTTCCACAGTACCCTTATCTCTCTCACTTCAGAAATCTGAGGGTGACAAAGTAGCCCTGCAACTTTTAGAGTGGCAGTAGCGGGTAACCCATAATGACTTGGCTTTCAGTAGCAATGGGATTCTTAACTTTTCTAACATTCTGTACTAATGGAAGTCTGTAGTCTAAGCAAAATGTAGCTTTCCTCCAGAAGATATCTGTATCTACGTGTACTGAATTTGGAGCCACTATTTGCATAAAAGTAGCACAAAGCCTCCTCTAATGCCTTTCTTAATATTCCCTTTGTAGTAGCTTTGGAGATTTTTTTACATTTCGATTTTAGTTCCTTCTTTTCACCTCTCCAGCATGGCTACATTTGCCATGAAATTTCAGGATGATACATTCAGCACATTTACAAATTAGGTATTCCTGAAAACGAACCCATTTCTCCAATAGTAACCCTTTCATGGCTTTAATATACCTCAAGCAGTACCATTGACTCATTCATGACTCAGGCCAGAATCATCAGGGAAAACGAAGCTACTTATTTAAATCTTGGATTTGTTCCTTGGTATCTTCTGTGAAAGATGCTCTAGAAATACAAAGCTGCAACAGTATTTGTCTCACAGACTCAACAGAGCAGGAGGATTTTCCAATTTAGTAATACACAAATGCTCAGCCACTGAAGCCAAGCAATACTTTTAGAGATGTAAACATATGCTACCTACAATTTAAGAGAAGTATTGCAATATCTATGTTGTATATATATGTATAAAATACCCCCAGTGCCTTATTGACAAGGAGGACATAGGTCCTTCCTTGGCTGTAATTCTGCTCTTGTTGAGCAGCACTTTATTTTAGACATGGACCAACTGCAAACAGTAAGATCTTCTGTGACATGTCTATTATTCTGATTGAGGGCGGCAAAATCTAGTCCAGAAGGAGAAAGTGTTTTATGAAGTTTAGCAAGAAAAAAAGGATAAATATTTTTAAAGGAAAAAAACCTCCTATTTTAGCTATAAAGCAACTTTACTTTTGCACAGTATCTTATTTAATTTCTGTAAGACGCAGCAGTGATAACATGATTCTATTTATGTTAATTTCATTTTTAATATGGTGTCTAAGCTTCCATTAAATATGGAGGAGATAAACTTCCTTAGTTCCTAAAGCTATAAATTACAGTAGCAAGAGTCCTTTATCGTTTGAAGTTAAAGTTTATATCCTAAATAATTTAAAAGAATTTCAGATTTAAATAGGGATTTATAACACAAGCACAGAGTGTGAGATGCCATTCCCAGTCAAAACTTGCAGCATTTGTTCATAATGGCAGAGCCAAGTGGACGGAGCAGTGTAAAATATCTTCGCTCTGTTTTACTAATTACTACACGTCTGCCAAAGATACAAGCAGAGAGATAGGACTTCAAGGGATGTGCTGGTGTTAGACTGCAGAGTCTCTTTCTGAAATTAGTGAACATGAAAGGAATGTGTTGCGAGTTCCTATCTACTGTTTATCTGTGAGGGCCCAGCAGATAGTGAGCTTGACAGTGAAATTCTAGCCCTGAAACTGATGAAATGCCAAAGTTTCCTTAGTCCCTGGGACCGCTCAGTGTATCTTTCCTTGCTTCATAAGGGAGTGACTGGTATTTGAGCACTGATAACAGCAATCTTTCTGCTGGTGCCGAGTTAGAAAAGACATTCCTCAAAAATAAACAGCAGAACACAACTACTTTTTTTTTCTCTGTGCGAGTGGCAACCCATATAAGCATCAAGTAATACATCAGTTTATGGAGCAGAACAATGAATTTTGTGCAGATCTAAATATCCATTGCAGGATGAGAAAATTTCATTCACTTTGATATGTGTGAAGCAAAGGTGAGCATGGCAAATGAGAGTAAATGTGTTGCAAAAACTTTCTGTAAACTTACTGGAGCCATATAAAGGTTCCTTTTTATGTAAATTTGCACAATTGTGTTCAGGAAAGTTTATGACAACAATATTTAAGCTCTTGTCATAGTTAAAAATATACTCTAAGTAGAAAAATAAATTATATTCTTTGCTATATGTAGGTACTGCAATTTAGATACTTTTACTATTCTTTGTCTCACACATACTGTATATAAGAAAGAAGATTTTCCTGCTGGGAACTGAAGTTTCTATTCAGTGATTATTACTTGTATGTCCTCCACACTTCCAGCATTTTCTTAAGAGAAATGTTCAATTACCAGTCAGAAGTTACTTTAAAATAGTAACCCCCCCCCCGGAACAAAACATTAAATAATTAAATGTATTTGCATCCTATCCTATCATGTACAAGTAGGTAAGTAATATTTATCTTTTGAGATACATTTTTCCTCAAATGTTTTCATTTTTCTGTCTAAAAAAACGCATCTTGTTCCCCCAGTAACCAAACCTTTTAATGTTTCACCCATGGCACATCAACCCATGCCCTTGGCATTGCATGCAGAGCATGTACAGTTGGAGAGGAGATCTAATAAGGATGCCGTGTTAGCAGACCCACTTTAAGACTGCATGATCCCAAATCCTGAAGGTCTTCTGGGGCCAGTGTCATCAGGTTGATCCATCTTTCTGCTGCACACCCAGCTCCTCACCTCCACAGTGAAGTGAAGGGACACTGGGAAATTGCCATCATCTCCCTTCTGATTTGCTCACAGAATTTCCCTGGATAGTCATCTTGTTTCTCTACCTCTCAGGCATGTTGAAAACCACTAGCTGTACCTCAGGGGATCAGTCTTGCTCACCCATCTTCTATATGAGAATGCACAATCTCTGGTAAAGTGCTCATAACATGTTTGTCCTGCACAGAGGGACAAACAGGCCAGCTAGTCCACTTTGCCAAACTGAATATTGATAAATGCACCTCATTTAACTTGTTCTGGCAGGTAAAAATGTCATCACTGGTAACATGGAATATCTGTAGGCATCGTCAAATGTGTTTAGATCAAGGATAAGCATAACAGTAGATCAAGATGTCCTGTTTTTCTACATTTTCTTGTAAATGGATGTAAAGGATGATGGTAATGGCAAATATAGGTATAGATTATCTGAAAAGCGTCATGTCAGATGCACAAGAAGTTACATACTCATTTCTAACAGCATTTTTTAGTCAAAAATGGTCCTGGAAAGTTCTTCCAGCTTGCTTTTGTAAAATATGAATCTAATACTGAAGCACTGAGTAAGCGTTTGCTTGACATGCTTAACACTGGTTTAAGCTTTTGACTATGTAATGCTGCCCCTCCCCATACTTTGATAAATCAAACAAATGCATTTCCATAGTAGAAGTAGAATTAAACAAAAAAAGATAATTTAATTTTGTTTAGTTAACTGTAAAATCACATATATGGAGTATAATTTCACTGCAGAACAGGCCAGTATCGGACTTTACTGAGCAATGAATGGAAGGCACTGGACTTTGTCATTCTTTTCAATATCCTTCCCTGGGATGATGTCCCTTCTAACTCTTCCAATTTGTCTCTTGATTTTAAGTGTTCAATGCTATTCCTATAGAAAGTGAACAAGGCAATTAGATAGGTGTTTTGAAAGCCTCTGGAAGGTGTTTATAGATGTTTGAAAGCCTCTCCAAATTGAAGATTGGTTGCTTGTAACTTTTTTGGAGCATGTGACTCTAAACAAATCAACTTTGATTTGAAAACCAAAACGATAAAGTGAAGCCCGTTGGCCTTAGCAAAGCAAGAATGTAAATCCCCACTGATCAATTTCACTTAATGGTCCTCCTAATCATAAAACAATTTTTTCCCAAACAAAAACCTGCTTTCAATAAATACTGCTCTGTGCAATGACAGTGTATCATCATGAAGTAAAAATATACCTTTTGGTTGTACATATCCACCACAACGCCATTTTTATCTAATGTAAAGTTCCTTTTCCATACTAACTTCATAACACAGTAGGTCTTTAGGTCTTTAAGTGGGATTACGTGAATGTGAAAACGATTTGGAGAAAGAAGGAAGAAATATTATTATGGCATGCAAACACATATACATACATCTAGGTAGAATTATACATATAGTAATGTATGTGCATATATATAATATATAGATACAGCCCCATAGACATCTATGCAGATATTTATTTTTTGTTGTTACAGCTGGAAAAGTTCACAGAGCCAGACAAATATATATGACCAATGGAATTTTTAGCAGCCAGTGATAATATTTCTTCAGATTATGAAACTTTCTTCAAATGCCGAAAAATTAGGAGTTTATCAATGTTAAAAAACCCTTAATGACAGAAAAGCACCTTCAAAAAATATCTGCTCATTCATTGGCGAGCATTTATCACTTTCTGTGTAATGCAAAGCTTATCCGCTGGCAGTCTCAACAATGTTTCCCGACACAAAGCACAGCCTTTAAGCATTTACAATTTTGTTATGTGCCTTCCTCCTCCACTTAACTGACCTGTAGGTGAAAGTATCAGCAATTTATGTCCATATGGGACATGATAAATTTAATGCACTGAGGTCTATTTTGCTTTTTCTATTTGAAACTGAATTTCTAAAGTAAGGTCACAACTTATATTTCTAAAAGAGCTATCAATATGTTTATATTTCTAAGCAAATTTATTAAAACATTTACTTTGCCATTTGGGTGTATGACAAGTATTTTATTGTTAAACTACAGAGCTAGAGATAATTTAAGTGTTGACTTAAATGAACAATATGTATGAAAATTACTATTCTTTCAGAAAATATTATTTGCAGAAAAATGCCCCAAGAAAAACCTAGAAACCAAACAAAAAAACACCAAAAACCTCCAAGAAATATCTGAATCTCAGAGCCCTTGACCAAAATGAAGCTTTTCTTCCGGGTGGAATATACTCAGTATTTAACACATCTGAGGACAAACCTATAAGAGATTGATATTTTCCTTTTCTAAATGTAATATTTCCTGTCTATGCTGATCAAACAGCAGTATTAGTTTAAATTTACAACTAAAGAGATGTATAAATCAATTCATTGTAGCAAGCTCTACTTCTAAAGCATGAAGTGCCACAATTCTTCTGAAAGGAATCTCCTCTATAGAAAAAGATGTTTAAACGGTACTGTTTGATGTATTTTTATATACTCCACCAATTTTAAACATTTCCCAAAAGAATTATGATCTCAAAACCAAACCAAAACGAAAGGATTTCAAGAGGATGAAAATGAATCATTTTTGCATAGCATTCATATCTCAAATTATTAATTATCCTTGCCACTTTTTTTTCCCCACTTGCTGTCTTTGAACAGATAGTACCAAATCTGACTGTTATTTATGCCATGGTTTTGTGGTCCCTCTTTCCCCTAATTCTATGTGCAGTCCAGAGGGCTCATCAAGGTGCAAATATGTCTAAGTGATGTAGCAATTGTGAGTTGACATAAGTGTGGTCGGCACTTTCAGGTGTACCTTTTCCGCAGTGGTTGCATAGTCAGATTTTGCTTAGAGCTAATTTGTTACCTGGTAGAAGGGTAAGTGTGATGTGTGGAAAATAACTTCTGTTACTTGGTGGAAATTCTAGAATGTTTTCCCTTTAGGACATTAAGATTTGCTAACTGGAGAGATGCAAATTGCTTTCTGAGTCACTGCTCTCACCATCATTGAAGCCAAAGGCCTTCAGGGAATCAATATTTTTTAAGTGCTCACTTAGTGCTTCTGTTAAGTACAATTGACAGAGCCTGTCTCCCTTTCAGACATCTCCAGAAGTAAAAGAAACTCAATATGTGAGTCAAGAAGGAGGACTAATTTTCTCTCAAGTTATTCCTTATATAAACCTAATTGTGCAGACTGTCATTAAACTCTCCAATCCTGCAAATGCTCACAGCAGTGGGGACAGCTCATTGTTTTTGCTGTGACAGCCCTGCCCTCAATAAGCCCTTGTGATCATGAATTCTTGGTTCTTAGTTTTCCTAAGATAAAGCACCTGAATTAAAAAAGCTATTGAAAAAATAGGCAGGAGAGAATTGCTAGAACTATGAGCGTGTTTCTGAAAAGAGGCAGACAAACATTCCATCCTCTCTCACACTCTTGGTAGTTTCCACTTCAGATCTGCATACAGTGAAAATAATCTCTGCTTTGGAAGAGCAAATGGTACTTTGCCCTTGTTCTGGTCGCGAACTCCCAACTTCAAATGCTGCTTTGCACATCTCCATTCAGAGGAATACCAGGCAGCAAAAGCAAGCATGGAAACATGGTTCTGTCCTCACCTGCCCTGTGGCTACCTGGCTGCAGCAGCAAAGAAGGACAGAGGTGCTCTGCCTCACAGCAGGCAAGGGACAAAAACGTGCAACTGAGCCATAAAGTGGCAAAGTGACAGTGCCCCTTTTGCCCTCTGAGACCTCCTTCTCCTTAAGAAGTGTGAAACAGTGCTGTATGAGGCAGGCTAACACAGCAGAGGGAAAATGCATCCACAGAAGTCTCTCTAGAGAGATGCACGGTCTCCTGAGGATGGTTTGACCCCACCCTAAGGTAAGGAGCTAAAGTGCCTCTGGAGATGCATTTCCCTCTCTGTCTTCACAGCGTGTCTAAATGACTGCTCTGCATCATTTGCCTGAGTAAAATTACTTATGTGAGGTGAGATGAACTCCATCTTTGCTGTTGAGTCAGTTTGGGGTTTTCAGTGTTTGTTCACCACCTTTATTTTCAGATTGTCATGTAAAAGAATTCCAGAGCATATTTTAGTATTATTTATTTCCCATTTAATCATACACCGTGGGAGAACATGAACTTAGCTTTATTGCTCTCAGCAGCAGCAACAGTAGACATTAAAATGATAGTATATCCATTTTCTGAGGCAAAGAAAAGTTGTGGACAGCTAGTTATTTAAAATATTTCAGAAGACAATAATTCTCCTAGGGAACCTTGAAATGGCCATAATTACCAGTCATAGATTAGGATGTAAAAAAACTACTCTGCTGTTCCCAACCCCTGAGACTGGAAAATTGTTTTCCCTTCCATATTTGTACCAGTTATTAGAGAAAGATAAGAAAATATGAAGCAAAGTAAACATAACGAAATCTCAGGTTGCAAAGAAAAGTAAAATGAAACAGATTCTTTAGAGAAGATGTCAGCTTTTTCTCACAGGAAAAATAGTTTGGGATATAAAATACAACCTGAGCACTAGGGAAACTGGTGTGACATTTCCTGCTCTGGCAGAGATTTTCTTTTTGACTCTGGAGAAGTTCCTTGCATACAATTTACCATTGTCATAACATTTGGCATTTTACTAAAACCTGAAGTTTTTCAGTCTTACTGATTATTACTGATATTGCTGACAACTATTTTACCCTGTTGATTTTCAAGCCATTTTCAATATTATTATTACTATTATCATTGTTATTAGTAGTAGCATTATTACTAAGACAGGACATTAGCAAATTTGACCATTTTAAACAATATATTTGGGTCAGGATAATGATTTTTTGGTTTTTGCTTATTTTCTTCATGTCTTAATTGGTATAGTTTAAAACTGTAAAGTCAGGGAGAGATACAAGTACAGATACCACAGAAGTTAATAGGAGTCCTCTTGTGTTTGTGTGGAAAGCTAAAAAAGGCCGACCCTTTGGGAGCATATATTTGTCACAATTATTTGTATCAGAGTGAAAATGCTGCAGAAGTGCAATATTCCTGTTGGGAAACGTTCACAAAATGCCTAGCAAATAAGGAGGACAGAGCATTGCACTTTCAGCATCATGTGTTTTTTAACTTGGAGCTGGTGGCCAACAGAACCCGTTGCTGCTTGGCTTTGATTCTCAAAAAGGAAAAGATCTGGTATCATCAGTATTTACTCTTGGCCACTGAATCATTACACATCATGAAAACAGAGCACCTGACCACCCTCACTCACCCTAGATGAGACATGCTCTCCTGAGTCATGCTCTAAGGATTGGTTAGTGTTTGCTTGGACTGCCATTTCCAATGTGGCAAGATCTCTCTCCTGACCTTTTAACTGAGATATTTTTTTCTTCTACATGGTTCCCAGCTTAAATTATTTGTTTGATCAGAGTCTTTCATGCTTTATCCTTCAGGATTCTTTTATCTATAATATTTATATAAATATTTAGTTATAATGGGATCTATCTTGCGGGTACTGTCTCATTTAGGCCCAGATATCTTGCATTCTCTTGATGACAAGAGTTCAAGTTTATTTCATCAGCAAGAGGTCAGCTATCACAACCTGATATCCATTAGCCTCATTGTGTCATTCCCAACTCCTTGTTGTCCCAGTTTGGCAATAGTGATAGCCTGGGCTGGTTATCTGCCTGCTTTTCCAGCAACAAGTCTTCTATATTGCTCTTAGATTTTCTCCTGAGTCTGAGGCTACTTCCCTTGTCTTTCTGGGACTATTCAGGAAGCCTCTGAGGAATCTGTCAGGTAAAGATCACTCAGACTTTTGTGTAATTAATATTCATGTACACAGAGGTAAGTGATTGGGCAAACGCCTGTTTCCGTTGAAATCAGTGGAAAAACTCCATGGCTTCACTTTCAGAGGAGACAGACAGTCAATTCACCATTACTGGCTATGTGAATGGCCCAGCTGCCCAGGCAGCCCTGCTCCCCAGGCTGGGACAGGAGTCATGGTGCAGAGACAGAGGCAGCAAGTACTCAGGAATGTCCTCACAGACCCAGCGCTGCCAGGCTCCTGCCCTCCTATGGCCATTTCCACAGCTCCTCAAGAACTGAACAGTGGAAGTGCAGCAGCAAAGCAGTCCTTGCCCGTCCCTGGGCCCACCTGGCCCTCCATTACCTATTTCCATCCAAGGTGTGATGCTTTGTAGGTTATGTGACATCCCTCCCGTGACGGTGACCAAGCCACAGGGCTGGGGTCCCAGCAGGGACCCTTTTGGCCGTGTGACTTATGCTCCTGCTCAGTGCCCTGCAGGGTGCTGTGTAGCCCAGGGGTAGTGTCCTGAACATTTTCTCACATGCAAACTGCCAGTGTTTACAGCCTCATGGTCTCTTGGTCTTTCCTTAATTGCTGGCTTCTCATTATTGGAGGTATGTGTTCACCTCTTTCTTTCTCCCCCAGACTGACACTGTAAAGATTCTCTGTGCCCCTTGAAAACAGTGGAAATGGACACCATCCACTTTACTCTCTTGGTTTCTGAGTTTATGTAATACTTCATCACCATACTTAGAGGGCTGAAATTAGCCAGCAGTTATTGTTTGCATTATTATAGGCAGCCCACAGCTAGGGAGTCAGTATGTGGTAGCCAAAGTATGCACTTTGCCACCAATCACAGGTGGTGACAATACAGTGTACACTTCGCTGCCTGCTGTCATCACTCTCAACAAGACATTTCAGTGGTGTTGAGCTTTGAAATCAGATTTCAAGGCGACAAGAGCCCTCAGGATTGTGGAATTTAAAGTCAGTCTTTATCTTCAAAGCAACTTATACAGCTAATGTGCCATATTTGTGTTTACTCTAGTGCTACATCTGTAATCCTTAAGATTTGCCAAACTGATCGCAAGGTAGCCACAGGGGAAGGGAAAAGGAAAGAGAACAGAGAGATTTAATCAGGGCTATATTTCCAATGTGTTGTCTATTAAAAACAAGTTTGCCTTTGGTACGTGAGGACTGCAACACGGCAGATCTGTCTAGTGCTCTTGTGGCACTGACATGTTGAAAGCCACATCACAGGCACGTCAGTTCCCCGTCTCCACAGGGGAGAGGCTTCTTTCTTCAAATATCCTCTCCTGCTTTTTGCTGTGTTGGTCTTGAAGGCTTTCACCTCTTCTGTTGCTATTTTCAAAGGGTGGGAGGAAAGATAAGGTTACAAGGCAACCTGGACATGGTTACATGGTCTAGTCCCTGGTGAATGTGCAATGGCACAAAGGAAGGGAAGGGAAGGGAAGGGAAGGGAAGGGAAGGGAAGGGAAGGGAAGGGAAGGGAAGGGAAGGGAAGGGAAGGGAAGGGAAGGGAAGGGAAGGGAAGGGAAGGGAAGGGAAGGGAAGGGAAGGGAAGGGAAGGGAAGGGAAGGGAAGGGAAGGGAAGGGAAGGGAAGGGAAGGGAAGGGAAGGGAAGGGAAGGGAAGGGAAGGGAAGGGAAGGGAAGGGAAGGGAAGGGAAGGGAAGGGAAGGGAAGGGAAGGGAAGGGAAGGGAAGGGAAGGGCCAAGCAGAGATGCAATTTTGGAATTAATCTTTACTTTCACTTGTAAGAATTGGCACACATAATTGACTCACACAATATTTGTGAAATAAGTAACCTCTTCAAAAGAAGGACACTTCTTCAAAGGAGTGTCCTGGTTCCTTGTAGGCATTTGTATGGTACAATCTACATTTGCTTTCACTATATGGTGCATTATCTACCTCATGGGTGGATCTGGCCCGCTGAAGTGTAGTGGTGCTCAGGGACAGTCCAGGTCTGCGTCTGTCAAAAGAAGATCACTCTAAGATCTATACATCTTAGAGAAACCATAGGCTCAGATTCTGAAAGGAGAGTTTGGGAAGGTGGGGTGGAGCAGGGGAAAAAACAGAGACTTTGTTTTAAACATCGACCTGTTAAACATCGATTTTTGGTCCAGAATACAAGATAAGTGATAATAAATCAATTAGGTCTTTTGCTGATATCTTCGACAGCTCGATCTGGAATAACTTGAAGTATAAAAAGGCATTTTATTAAATACACTTGCGCTTTTTTTACAGTCCATGGTGGGACAGAGCAGCAAAGCTGATCTCAGGGTGCTCAGGTGGGCCAGACTGCTCTGCCCTCCATACTTATAAAGCTTCGGTCAATGAGGACATCATCGGGAGATTTCACTGCCACTGGATTTTACCCACACACCACTGAGGCCAGAAGGATTTCTCTATGAGCAGAAGTAGTAAAAATTGAACTTTAGACATAAATGAATGTCTACATTTAATTGGGAAATTAGCCAGGGGACATGGCACTGAAGAGAAGAGCCTGGGCTGTTAATGACACAGCAAGACAGAAAAAGGTAGTCAGCAGTTGCCAAAAATTTTACTGGGGAAAATGCACAAAAATCCCCTTAATCTGAAAGTGCCTCAGCACTCTGGCAATGATATTAAACACAGAGCAGCAAATTGTTGTCCTTCACTTATCTCTGCTTCTAATTCAGTCATTTCATTTACTGTGTATTTGTGTACTGAGCATTTTTATGGGGATCTGCAGGATTTAACTGTTACTGGTTTGGCTGCTGCACTTAATGTCATGCAGCAGCACCACACACATGGGAATAATTTTAGATATGCTTTTTTTATGCAAGTGGAAATGGATTTTCTGTTTGCTTTGTCATAATCTGGGGTAACTCTGGAATACCAAGATAACTGGTGCTTAAGGAAGAAGTCAATTCCTCTACTCCCTTTCAGCAGAGTCTGTGCTCTGTGGTGGCTACTGGGGCACCCGGTTTGTCTTCAGACAGCAGACAGCAACACAGGGTCTTGTCTTCTGTCTTCCTCCTCGAGATGCCTTGATACACCATGAGCTCATTGAATGATTCTCCCTAAACAGAAGAGAGGGGAAGGCAGGATGCTAGTAGTGTTTCCAGTGACTTGGTCATTCAGAGAATATTTAAATGACTTTGAATAACACATTGAGTTGGCTCATTGCAGTTTCCAGGATCAGAATTAGGCCATGCTTTCAGAGCATGGTCAGCATTCTCTTGTTTAATGTCATATTGTACCTGCTTTTTGTTTGGCTTAGTGAGTAAAGCAGCCCTGGCAGCAGCTCACCTATGTTGGCCTGCTCTGCAGTGGTCACAGCCAGCACTTTCTTGTAAGTGACCCTGAAGTGGAGGGCAAATAGTGATATAAAAACCTGTGTGCCAGTTTTGAAAGGTTAAGGAGACATTTTCACAATGGCTCAGATTTGGTTAATGATATAAATAGCAGCAGAGTTAGGTCAGCACAGAGTCAAAATGAAACTCAGACTTCACCTTGCTGAACAGCAAAAGAAGGCCATTTTCTCTTTGCACATGCCTTGCTAATTGGGTCCTGTGTGAGGCTGCCTCTGGCCACCAACAACCTCATCACCACAGCCTCTGGTCACTCTTCATTGCCTTCCAGTGTCCTCTGGTGTCTGCACCTCAGCATAGAGCCTCTCTGCAAAGTACCCTGAGCAAAGCTGGGATAAGTAGGCTAACTGCACCCTTGGAGAACTGATGGACTTCAAAAATATGTATCTCAGATTCTCTAAGTAATGCCAAGGTAAACTTTCACTTCCTATGAATAGATTTGACCTGACTGAAGTCAGTGTGAGCTTGCTATTGACTTTAGTATGAGGAGAATTTTATGCCATTTGTGTTCCACTTCTGCCCTACTCCAAACCTCCTTGGAAAAATGTAGTCCTGAGATACAAAGAGGCATGTGAAAACAGAAGAAATTGATTTATTTGAGAAGAAACAGAGAATGACTCTGAAATTGCAATGATGAATAGAAATGCCACATGACCTTTAATGAAAATTTTCCTTAGAGAGTGTTTTTTTCAAAAAGGCAGGTCTCACCTGTGAGAAGCACATGGGCACTGTCTGGCTAAAGGGGAAATTGTTAGTAGGAATCCCTCAGCCAAACACACCAGTACAGATGCTCCCAAAACTGCTACATCTGCTTCTTTGAAAAACACTTCTTCCACATCCTCTGCTATGGTGCCAATGTGCACTCTTGGGAAATGGATAAAAGCACACTCCAGATTTTCACATGCCAAAGTGGGAATAATGATTCACTAATTAATCCCTCCTTAACAAAACAACAGAATACTCGAAGAAAAGAAAAAGCAGTAAACACTGTTAGGATTTTCTGCAACACCAGAGAAAATGGGAACCATTCTAAAATGAGACTCGTGAGATGAGCTTTTCTTTAATTGGGATTTGTCTCACGCATGTAACCTATTAAAGAAAAAAAAAATGAACTGAACACAAAAAATTGCTTCCTAACAATGTGTTTATGTTTATCCCATTATTAAAAAATTGCCCAAGACTTACATTATCAACAACAAAAAAAAAATACAACCTTTATAATCCTTCTAGGTTCAGTGATGACAATCAACAAAAACTAGTGTTGGTTGTAGAAATTGAGGGCCTGGAGGCACTGAACTTACTCAGTCAAGTTTCTCTTCAGACTTCAAAGCATTCTGGAGAGCAGAATACATGCAACAAGGCTGTTTGGGTCAGTGCTTCCTTTTTTAGTATTCATTTTCTGTCCTCTTACTGGCTGATTTCCAATGCACGGGCCAACATCTTGGAGCCTAAACACAGACTGCAGAAAACAAGCCATGCAACCATTGCTTGTTTTGGTGCAAAAATAATGAATTTAGTCTGGGGAAAAGAAAAGGGGAGCCTGCTTGTAGCAGCATCTCACCCTATCCTCCACAGAAAGAACAAAACAGTCATCCATCTTATTCTAACATATATAATTTATAATATGTTTATGCTTTTTTTTTTGCTGACAACTTTAATAAGTAGTTGCCCTACAGTCTTGAACAGAAAAAATACTACAGTTCTGGGCTGAGGTTTAACCCCATCCTTGCAGCTTTGCAGCGACAACTTTTTTGGGAGAGAGGGACCACTTGGGATATTCCTGTCCATCATGCTGTTGTTGATATCCCTACCTGATGACAAAGAAACCACCCACCATTGCAGGCCTCTCTGCACACAAAAATTACTGGCCTATCCATCAGTCCGGTGGAGAGGGCTGACAAGACATACTACACTCAAATGTAAAACATATGGCTGCAAAACACTTAGTTTCCTGGCAATAATTAAGAATGCTACTTGGCAGGTTGGCAGCCACATAAAACAACTGTTAGTCAGCTTTAAATTTATTGCTTTCCCAGCTTATTGAAATGAAACCCATATTATAAACGTATGTATGAAACGAGGCCTCAGATGATGAAACGACATACACATAAAGTCAAGGCAGAAGTAAATTGTCTCAGGAGAGCTTTAAAAGTTGCTGTGTCCTAAAGCAAGCACAGAGAAGTACACCTTCTGGGGTGAGCCACCTGGAAACTCACCTGATTCTCCCGGCTTGCTGCCATCAGAGCAGACAAAATATCAAAAGCTTCAAAATGCTTGCTAATTTTTGTGCAAAACAAAATGGAGAAAAGCTAATTGCCATTAAGTTTGTTTTCTCTTTTACAATTATCTAGGGAGAGCTGCCTTGTGTGGGATATATGCATGGAGGCAACCTTATTACACCCTTTGCAATTACTGTAAATGAAATGAAACTGCTGCTGGCCACATTCCTGATGTCTCTGTGCCATTTTATCAGGCTGGTGCGGCAGCCCAGCCCAGCATCACTGTCCTGGTGATCCCCATGATCATAACCCCTTCCCTTTGCTGATCCCTGAGCAGGCATCAGCTCTAACCTCTCACAGCCTCCGTCCTTGTTGGTGGCCCAAACAGCTTGGTCTCTGACCATCCTACTTCATGAGCCAAGCTCTCCATTCCTCTACTTGCCTTAGAAAACTCTGATCCACCTTGACTTTGCTTTGTGAACTTCTGGGAATGAACACAGGCTGCCAGGGAAGGGGACAGTGGCTTCTCCTGCATCATTTGTGAGCCCATGGCTGTCCTGCACCTGAGGGCTGCATGGCATCCCCTGACCTCAAACACTGGAGGGGAACCTGTGCTACTCTGGGAGTCCAGGCAGTGGATTCAACTGCAGCACAACAGTGCTATACATTTGTTTCCTGCTGGAAAAGAATAAAGAAAAAAAAAAAATCAGGGAATTTACAATTATCTAGCGCCTGCTTTTTAGGGCCCTGAAATTATTTCAAAATTTAGATCCAAATCCCATAAACACTTTGCCATATGACTGACTTGTCTTGCATGAAGCAACACTTGCCAGCTCTCTTTGAGGTTTCTTGTAAAGAAAAGCTGTACATGTGCTAAAGTGTTTGCAGAATCAGCTCCTTGGAGCTAAATTCTGATTTTGAATAGTTCCACTGCTCTTCCTGCAGTCACTGGCCTCCTGGGGACATTCAGGCTTCTTCTAGGGTGGAAGAGCTATGGGTGCTTGTGCTGCAGTAAGCCAGTGCTGCACAGTTTGCTGCTCTGGGACTTTCCCTCTCTCCTGATAAGAGGATCAGAACAGATCTGCCTGAACCACGACTGGCTTTTCTGGTGAGTGACGGTTCCCAAGGGATTCACTGAGGTGACATAACCTTAAGTATACTGAAATCAAAGGTAATCTGCTACCCAGAAACTACATTAAGAGTGTGTCTGATAATCTGTTCACAAGTTCTTGGCAGATTTTCCAATGGAGAAGGTAGCTGATTTACTTAGACCTTAATGTATGTTCCTAGGAATGGCACATTGAATTTTTCCTGAAGAGCTGCTTGGTACCACCAAGAACCCATATAATCAGTATATATGCTCAGTTAGTTTTGTTACTAGACTGAGACTTAGGGGGTGGTTTTTTTTTTTTTGGTTTTTGGGAGTTTTTCAGTTTGGTTGGGTTTTTGAGTTTTGTTGGTTGGTTGGTTTGGGTTGGGTTCTTTTTTGTGTGTGTATGGTTTTTTGTTTGTTTGCTTGTGGTGGTTTTATTTTGGAGTTTTTTTGCAATAAATATTTACCAAAAAAAATCCTCACCTATGCTGGAATTTAAATGAAGCCTTCATGCACATTTGTAAAAATGGTCTGGGCACATTTTAAAAAGCTAAAACAATCAGATTTTGAAAATAATTAGCTAAGTGTCCTTTTCTGGACATGATGTTAGTGTTCTCCTAAAACATTATCTTAATGTGTGTCCTTACTGACAATGTGAGCATCTAGGTACATGATAAGCATAAAATCTCAAGGAAGGGAGCAAACAGTGTCTCCGTTTGAAGAGGTGATACCTCAGCAGTCATGTGTTAGATGGAAAGGAGTAGGTGCAGGAACAGCAGGGAAGAGATGGATATGCAGGGAACTGACAGAAAGGGGGCTAAGCACTAAAGGAGCCAAAGGAAAAATTGTAGAATAGAGAAAAGGCAAGGTGAAAAGGGAGAATAGAGAAAGAGAGAAAGAGAAAGAGAAAGAGAGAAGAGAAAGAGAAAGAGAGAAGAGAAAAAGAAAGAGAAAGAAGAGAAGAGAAGAGAAGAGAAGAGAAGAGAAGAGAAGAGAAGAGAAGAGAAGAGAAGAGAAGAGAAGAGAAGAGAAGAGAAGAGAAGAGAAGAGAAAGAAAAAGAGAAAGAGAAAGAGAAAGAGAAAGAGAAAGAGAAAGAGAAAGAGAAAGCAGAGAAAGATAACATAAGGTAAGAAGAAAGTGGAAAGGGAAGAAGAAAAAACATCCTGAGGCTGGGGGTCAAAAGGAAGAGGAATAGAAGATTAATTTGAGAAAAAAAAATAGAAAAGGGGAAAAAATAGTGTAAGGCAGCAAATTGTAAATTGATGTGCCTTTTTTTTTTCCTTTTAAAGTAAGCTTAATCCCAGGATGTAAAAGTAAATTAAAAAAGCACACAAGTATTTTCTAGGGATGCATATATATACACTTCTATATAGATAGATGCACTTGCACACAAATGGACATCTTGAGCAGCCTATAAAACTGTGCCACAATCCTCTCCAAAGAACCACAACTGTAAACTGTGCACAAGCACACATGGCTGTGGTAAATGGAGCCTAGTTGTGATAGACGGCTCTTGGTGGCTGCAAGATATTGCCCAGACAGCTTTCATCCCTTCTAGCCAGCCTGCTACAGCAGGAAAAGCACAAGAAAAAAGACAACAAAGTCCAGAGGCAAAAAGTTTGCCCAGAGGTCTTCATATTGGCATAGGGAGGAGAGAACAAAAATAGTTGTGGAGTAAGTAATTATTAAATTAGCTACCTGGAAAGAAAAATGAAATAAGGCAGAAGAATGAACAAAGAAACTTTGGGGTGTATAACAAAACTACCCTTCTGTGCTATATACAAAGAAACACAGGAAAAGATTGCTGGTAAATCTTTCAGGAAGACATTGCTTTGGGCTGGTACATAGCCCCATCTTTTTAGATGTTACCATAAAAAAAAAAAAAAAGCCCCAAACCTCTCCTGCCACCAAATCCACCATGAAAACAAATGGAGGAGGAGAGAAATAAGGGAAATCAAAGCAGTACAAAAACAGACTATTTTTCCCCTTCTTTTTGTTCAACTTGTGCTTAGCTGAACCACAAGAGTTTGCTGATATAATGACTGCATTTCCATTGCAACTCCCTGCTTTGATTTGTGAAGATCTTTTTTCAGTTTGGGCAATTTGGTCTGAAACCTACCCTGTACCCTGAAGTATGCCCCCTTCACTTGTGAAATAAAAAATTAAATCTTTCTGAACATTCTGAGGAAAGGTGTTGAGGCAATACTAAAATCTATGCTAAATTAAATTTTTAAAAAGTTGACACATTTTTCCCATTTCTAAATACTAGGACTTGTACTTATGTGTGCTCCCGAGTTGTGCATTTAGGTTTCTTTAATAAAAAATGTCCAATGTAGACACTACGTTTTAATTTTGTGAACTTTTCAAGGTTTTTTTTGGTTTTTTTTTTTTTTTTTTGCTAAAACTCTTGCTGTGGGCATGGGGTGTATATCCTCCCTGCCTCCTGAAATTTCTGAATTTCCCCCATCTGATGCAGACTCAGAGTCTGCTTTCTGGCAAGCTTCCAGCTGCCAACTGAAGTTCCAGTCAGTAATGGCATTCTCTTAAAAAATGTCAAGTGTAGAAGTTTTATGATGTACTGTATACACGTGCTACTAAAAATTTGCAGCAGGGCAAGTTATTTGTAATGAACTTTTTTCACTTGTGAATTATCTGCAGACAGACTGACTTTTTTTTCCCCCCTAATCTGATTTATTATTTGCAGTTTGTTTCCAATTTCCACTGGTAATTTTTGATCTGCACTTTTTTTCCCCTCCCCCATCTTTTAGATTTGAAATTCTGAAAATAAAAATTTGAAGTGGGGTCTTTCAGCTGGTTGTTTGGTTTCTTTTTGTGGTTGGATGAGGTAAGTTGTCTAGGTTTGTATTTCTCGAGGATATAGCCTCATTGTAAGTTAGATACTAGGTTTTTATATGCCATAAAATTTGCTCCCATCTAAGAAAAGACAAAAAGCACAACACAGGCTAATCAAAACTTGTACTCAGGCTTAAAAAGGAGTTGGTGCTTTGTTACAAATACAGACAGATTTTTTTCTAAATTGCCACAAACTTAGGGTCAGTTAAAAACAATAGATGGTGATATTTGCTGTGATGAAATCGCAGGGACAGATGTCAGAGGAGATGCTGCAGAAAGATCCTGTTTGCTAAAGTAGAGTTACAGCATCACTCATAAAGATGGCCTCTAAACTACTGTGGCTTTTTTGGATGTTTACATTTTTTCTTGATCTGTGACAGTGAGAGCAGAGGATGTGGGAATGGTCAGTTTCCACTTTTTTGGGAGTCACTGCCTTTTGGGGGGGCTGTCATGGCATCTACACCAGCACCAGGGGTGCAGGACAGCTGTGGGGTGGTCGTTGGCCGGGGATGCAAAAGCAAGGGTCCTGTGTTCCTGGACGTCAAGCAAATGTTTAATGTCGAGGCATGTTTTATGTCAATCAAACACATAAAGCACTGTTACTGTTACTGGGACTGCATGAGCCCATAAAGATGCACTTTTAAACCTTTAAAAGTAAGGTTCCGTAATTACATCTCGTAGAACCCTCCAGGTCCCAGGAGTGCCTTTCTGCTTTTAAGATACCCAAGGTGGATGAAGTAAAGGAGAAAAAAAAAAATCTTCCTTAAAGCTCTGAGGGCAGAAAAATGCAAGCGCTCTCCAATTCCATGCACAAGATCTCTCAAGCCTTGATTTATTGGCTTTAATAACTGTGGGATTTCTCTCAAGAAATTGAAGCCATGATGTTTGAGAATGCCTTTCTTCCAGAATAATCTGCTCTAGTGCCAGTCATTGGGGGAAGCCAGCAGGCTCACTTTATTCAAGCTACAGGATCCTCTTTCTAAACTACTTTTAAATCTAGCTTGGTGCTAAAGCAGCCTCCTTTCACAACAAAAAGGCCTCTTCTGGGCAACAAAAGGTAAGGCTTTCCCTTACAAAAAGGCAAGGCTTTCCCTTACAAAAGGTGCAAGTGACTCAGCTATGGTTGGTGTTGCATAATAGTTTTATGACGCTGCGCTTCTTCGTGAGCAAGACATCTGAGCTTCAGGCTGCCACACTTACTTTCCTGGAGGCACTGCAGCTCAGTCACCATGCTGGATTTCTTCTGGAAATACCGATGGCTCCTGTCAGAGCAATGAATGGTAAGAGGAATTAGACACCTGAACTTTGAGGAGGCATGCAAGCCATGTATTTAAATCAGATTGCTCAAGCTGTTGCTGTCCACTGCCTTTTGTCATCCCCCGACCCCAGCAGACACTGCTGCCTTTGAGGCAGAACCCCTGGGTTTCAGTCCTGACCACAGGGCATGGACCTCACCTCCCTGCCAGTCTGGAGGTGGAGGGCAGTGCCCCGAGGCAGCTCCCACCAGCTGCCACATCTCCAGGGCACAGGACCATGTCCAGCCACATGCAAGGTGTTCATCTCTTGCCCACTGGGCTTTGGCAAGATTTCTCCTCTACTGGGGTATATTTCCAACTGGACATGCAAAATCCCACTTTGGATTTTTGCATTGACAGTGAAAGGATTTAGAGACAGCGTCAGAAATGCAGGGAGAAAAGCATCGACAGTGCACTACAGTGCAGTCATTGGATAAACTACATTATTTTCCCAGGTATATCTTTAAACTGAAACAAGCCCCAGAGGTCACAGCAGCACTTTTTGAAATTCTCTACCAACTCACAGGGGTCCATGGACCAGCCCCACAGACACAAAGCTTTCCACTGTCTTCTCCAGTGTGATGTGGGTAGTTAGCATTGGTTGGGAATTTTCCAACAAAACACCGTTGTTATAAAATTCCAGGTAATTTGCCCCAGTATTTTCATTAAAAGAGAGGTTTCTGAGGTCTGACATGAAAATTTTGAGCAAAACAAGAGAGCACATGGCAAAATAACTTGCTTTTCAGGGCACTCCCACCCGAACTGGATGGAGTTGAGCCTGGAAACTGTATTTTTCATATTCCAGGTGAATTTCCAAGGACCAGGCTTGGAAGACAGATATTAGCTTCTTATGGGAAAAAGGAGCTAGTGGGTCTGAGTGTTACAGTCATTAGGATTCAATAAGCCTAGGACTCCACAAATTGGAAAATTCTCCTACCCACGTCTCTAATGAAAATCTTGAAAAACATAGTGTAAAAAAAGTATAATTTGCATTTTTTTTCTGTGCAACTGCTTATTTATATGAATAAATATCTGTGAATAAGGGAAACAAGAGGGGGAATGAATTCTGATCTAACTACACATTATTTTAGCAGCAAAAAAAGAAAAAAAAATAAAGAAAAAGCCAGGAAATTACAAGCTGAGGTTCCCCAGTTAGCAGTCCATCTGTCATTTGTTTGCTTGATATGTTTCGTATTTTCCATGATAACAAGAATTTCCACTTATGAGGATTCTCTTTAACTTTAAATTTCCTGATTTTTGTCAGGATGTGGAACAATTTTAATGCTCTACATGTAATGAGCAATTTTAATCTCTTGGTTGGTTATTAGAGAGTAGCCTAACATTTTACACACCCCTACACAATTCCAAGACAGTATTTTCAGGGTTGAAGCAGAACTAGAATTTCCTGAGCTGGCATTATCACTTTGGCAAAGAGACCTGGGTGCACTGTGCACCTTCTTTTTCCCCGCAGGAGGGCTCCTCTCTACTTGCCAGGAGTGTTTCCCTGGCCCCTGGCTGCTGCAGCCTCTCAGGGTTTATTTGCAGCGTGTGATAATCTAAATTCCTCATGAACACCTTCCATCACTTGCTTGCTGATCCATGTCCTGTTCTTTTGGCTGAATTATATTTTAAAGTCCCTCTGGCTTCCCTCAGTCGGGTCCGATGCTGTCTGCTATGAAATGACCCTTGTCCTGAATGACTATCACTCATGTTTGCCCTAAAAAAATACAATGTACCTATAGTGTTAAAGCAAATAAGCCACATGTCATATTAGCAAGTATGTGCAGTTAAAGACCAGCAGACCAGAAAAGACCCACCTCGTATTGTCTTATGATTCATAATTAAATATTTCTTCCCTCCGAGGTGGGAACTCAGTCGGACACGGTCTGTGTGGCCCTTTCCCACCAGTCCTGAGTGACCAATAATTAATTTATGCTGAATGTAATTACTCCCTTGTTAACAGTAGTTTTTCTGCACTTTCTCTTGGTTGGCTCTGGAGACGTACATGTTGAGTGTGATGTATGACTCCTGGCACAGAATGAAACCCTAGTCCTGTGAAAAGACATAGATAAAGTGAGGCTGCTCCATTACTCGCTAATGAATTTATAGGCTCACCGCTCTTATCTGAAGTGCAGCAGAGAAAAATTCTTAGAGGCTATTAGTGTAGTCTTGAAATAAAGATATTGGGACTTGGGTTTAGCCATCCTTCTCTGTCCTGTCACTTCAATAGGCACTTCAAAACAACAACAACAAGAAAATGTTTTTAATCTAAAGGCAGGAGAGCAAGACAGACAGCTGCTGCAGCCTGGGCTCCACATTTGCCAAGAAACGCCAGGGCTGGAAAAGCAAGGAATAATGAAAACACTTCCCACGTGATGGCCCGTTAAGGGCACATAGGCGTGCGCAGAGCGGCGCGGTGCAGCGTGGGATGCATTACAGATCCTGAGCTGCTGCAGCTATTGTGTTTCAAAGCAGTAGTCATGTTAACGTGGTGCTGGCAGGCAGACGTGAGCCTTTTTGGAAGGCGCTATAACAGCTTCCTAGAAATTAAAGACAGAAGGGGCTGGCGGAACTTATACCCCGTCCTAAACACTGCAGGCTGCTAGGATTCATGCAAATATCTTGTACCACTACCACTTAAGGCAAACATTTCAACCTTAAAAACATGATCTTGGTGTCAGCAGCAGAAGACATCCTGGATCTGGTGCCTCCCGGATGAGAGTGCCTTGTGCTGGTGGGGTACAAAGCAGGTTTACCAAGCTCAGACAATCCTGCTGGACAAAAACTATGCCCCAGGCCACAGGGGTAAGTAGAAAACCCCCAAGACACAGTAAGTCTGGTCTAGAAGAGAAATTCTTCATCAGCTGAAAAGTCACCATGGAGGCTTGGGCTTGCAGATGCAGCACATCAGAAGTGGTGGGAGCTCCACGTGCCCATCAATGATTATCCAGTGGAAGCTGTGTGGAGAGGGAATCAGGAGCTTAGGAGCTGAACTATTGAAGGGGAGATGTGGGGGTAAATCCTTCCTGATGTTACCACATGGAAAACTGCACATGTGTGGGAAGTTTCTTGAAGGCCAATTAAGAAATTACATGTGTCAATAACCAGCTAGCTGTTGTGCAGAAACCTGTATTTTAAACAATAGGGGGTAACAAAGGCCCTGTTGCAGTTTACTGGGTAAAATTTGATTTATACCACTTAGCAGACCCTAGAGAGCTAACCTGATACAACCACACACCGAATGATCCTTAGGAGGACGGTAGGAGGGTCAGATGACAAGGGCTGTTGGCTTCAATATAAGTTGAAAAGACCAAATGTGAGAAAATATTTACAGCTGAACTCATCAAAGCAAGCACTAAGGGGTTATGCAGGAGGTAACTAGGAACGGTGTTGGTCTGAAGCTGTTGGGGATATTTTGCCTAAGAAACAGTGTAAGAAGGCAACAGGTCAAACAGGGATTGTGACACTGTTCTGCATATCTCCAGCACTGTTCTTTTGGTAATATGGGCAAGCAGGGCATGAAGAGATGATTAAAGCCATTTTACCTTCTTGCAACCAGACAAGCCAAATCGACTCTACAACTGTATTTTAGAGAGAGTGACCACGAAAGGGTGCTGCCCGGTCTCACAGGGTCTGATCATGTTGGCCCAGCCACACTCACATGGTAGAGTGTGAGGGAGAGCAGATCTGAAGTGCAGATCTGGTCTTTCCCATGTTGCAGACTTCCTTCTGGTTTTTTCCTTGAAGAAAATAGGATTTGGCTTCTGCACAGCCTGCAGAAGGGGCAGGTTTTCACTGTGGGCTAGTGAGGATGGAGGAGGTGGGTGGTCGGAGGTCTCGGTCGGGGCATCCCGGCAGGGCTGGCAGCCGTGGGGCTGCTGTGAGCCTGCCTGGCAGGACACAGAGGACTGCATTTCCCTCCCTTCCTCATGGCCTGGCTTAGTGCACAGGGCTCCTGACCGCAGCCACGGCTTTTTTTCATGGAGAACAAAGCCCTTTTTATTTCTTTTTTTTTTTCTTTCTTTCTTTGGATTTGGCTGTTGGAAAAGAGCTAGAAACTATTTGCACTAGGAAATACAGGGTGAAGAATGAGTGTGTCAGCCCGAGTCCTCTTGGCAGGGCTGCTCTGACTGCCAAAGCGAGGCGGCAGTGCGTTAGGAGGCCTGCTAATTGTCAGTGAAGACAAAATGAATAGCTGTGGATTAATTGAGAGCTTCTACTATTGTTTTTCTAGAAGAAAACTTCTTGCTTCTAGGAAAGAGCTGGGGATGGTGTTTCTGCTCAAGCACACATTTTTCTCGGTTAGACAATCAGCAGGTCTTCTGGGGCTATACAAAAATATATGGACATTTCCAGAAATGTCCTTTGCCATTGAATTCTCATCAGTACAATGCCAAATATCAGACTGGCCAGTTTGCTTTTGGAGACTGTCATAATTACATAGCCTACAATTAAAATGTTTCTTTAATGTAAAACACGAACATACTGCTGAGCTGGCTGTTTTAGCAAAACCAGAACTGACTTCATGTTTTGAAGGGAAAAGACTTGCTGTAATGGATTGTCTCTGGTGGGCAAAGAATTACAAAGCACTTCCTCGAAGGCAGTGGCCAACACAAGTAAAACAGGGTAAAGCCCACCTGCTCCCCAAAATCAGGTTTAAGATTTTGTGTCATCTAAAGCAGAGATCACAAAGCAAGGCAAATCCTCCTTCACTGATAATGAAGGCCTCTGCCAGGAGAATTCTGTCTGAAAGCAAAAATCCATTTTACACAGCCAAGAACCCCTGTACTGCTGGCAGCAAAAGGTTTTGGCATCCAAGTCCTGAAATGGGGGCAGCTATCTACATTATAGGGTTTGACAAAAGAGAAGCAGTATATATTTTAAATTATTTTATACAGGCAGCTGTCATTTCTGAATCTTTACATCATTTTATATTTGTAATACCGCAGTTTATGCTGTGCAACTGCTTAGAGAGAAGAAATGGTTCATTCGGGTAACATGGGAACCCTTTTGGCATGGCTCAACATTTACATCTAACCTGAATGTGCAAGATTTTTTAAAGCATTAAATCTTGCAAGAGGAAGGAAAAGAAAGAAGAAAAGTTTTCCTTTTCACACCACACCAGATCTAGTTGAGACTGGATACATGGAGTAAATACCAAGAGTGAAATTCTAGCCCCATTGAAGTTAATGGCAAAATTCCCATTGACTTCAGCTGGGCCAGGATTTCACCCTTTGAGTATTTCCAGCTCAACCAGAAGCAGGAAATACTGGAAAGCTCTTGACAGAGCCTGTTCTCATGATATTTCCAGTCCAGATTTTCAGGCCTTCTTACTCTGCATTGTTTTGATCACACAGTAAAATAAGAAGGGTGTTGGGAATATGCTGTGCTAGAAATACTTCAGAAGGTAAATGTAGAAATAGAGATGAGATTGAAATTAAAAAGGGAAAAGGATGAATGAGGTGACATCATGTAGAATGTGATATAGTGAGTTTTGGGTTGACTTTATTAGCTCACTATTACATAACAGAATGGTTGTAACGTTCTGTGGAAATGACATATGAGCTGGTATACTACATTTATATAATTTTCACTGAACATAACTCCTGCACAATGTGGAAATCAGATCTTTATTCCAAGTCGCACTGTTGTGCTGTAGCTGCACACAACGCTTTCCCAGAGCTCCTCATTGCTTCTGTTGCAAGATGCCTCAGGAAGGACAAAAGCTGCAGAATACAGTAGTCTTTCATGTACAGGTAATTAAAAGGAAATAAATTGCTCTGACCTGAAGGCTTTGGGCAGGAAAGGGGCTCTCTCTGCCACCACCTGTTGGCGAATAGGAGAAAGCAAGAGTGTTGTCATTGCGAGCTGCCAACACCCCAGCTGCACAGATGCTCCCCAGAAAATAAAGTTTTCTCCTGTTAGCTGCAATATCACAAAGGCAACGAGGCAACACAGAGACTGCATCTGCATGCATCCCTACTCAGAATTCCTGTGTGTTTCAGAGGATTGTCTTACACCAGTACAAACAGTGTGTCAGCCCATCAGTGAAAGGAACAGGGAAAAGTTAAAGGAAAGATGCCCAGAGCAATGTTTGGCTTCAGGTGTGCTTCCTCAAGGGAACCTGTGCACCCAACAAAACTTCCTAGTGTCCCAAAATGAACCCACTCTCTTCCTGCCATGGTGTTTCACTTTGACATGCCTTGCTGCTTTTCTCATGGTTTTCCTAAAACCAGACGTTAGGAATTGCCTGCTTGACTCAAGTTCTAATCTGTGTTCCCATAGGCCACAACCCACCCTGAGTGCTATTCTCACTTTCTTCTTGAAAGGGTGGCTACAGGATTCATGTTTCTCTTTCCCTCTCTCTCTCTCTACGAACTCTAATTTCTGTGGGGAACTTGCCTTTGGGATGGAAGCATTGTCTCTATCTAATCACAGAATCCAATCCACAGCAGAATAGTCAGTTTGGGGCTCTTTGGATATTCTAGGTGTCCATAATGTCCCTCATGTTCCCACTAATTTTCAATAAATGTCATATTACAAAAATATCCGTCTGCCAGATAACTTTCTCCTAATTATCCACCAAACACAGGCAAAATTGGTATGCCAGGGTTAGTCTCAGGCAAACTTAGGAAGCATTCCCTAGGCATGAGGATTATGTCTGTCAGAGCTCACATCAGAATTTTGGCCTTCACTAGCCACTGAGAGTAGCCAAGTGGATCTTACTGGGTAAAGAAAAGGCATTGATGGTGAAGCATATTTTGCAATTTCAACACCAGTAACTAATACAATTCTAGAACATTCAGTCCTGATTTAAAGATATGAAAAGACAGACTCTCCCCAATTTTAGTAAGTGTTTCTGAACAATAATTGTGAAAAAGCAATTGTTTTTTCCAGTTTTCATTTGCCTGTCTTTCAAGCTTCCAGCAATTTGTTCTGGCCATGCCTTTCTTTGGTTCTTTAGTAAGTGGAGTGTAAGCAAAGCACGGGCTTCTCCTGGTGAATGTATTACCCAGTGTAATCAAGTGGCTTCTCAGTCTTCTTCTTGATAACTTAAACAGATTGAATTCTTTGAGTGCTTCAGTGTGGGGCGCTTTCTTCAGTCTCTGAATCATTTTTACAGCTCTCTTCTGCACCTTCTCCAGTTTTTCAATATCCTTTTTTTGTAATGTGAACATCAGCAGCCTGTACAGTGCTGGAGTATCTGATTAATAGGCTGTAGATAAATTTCTTGGTCTGATTTCTGAAGCCTACACTGAGTTCCCTGTTACCTCGAGTAAAATCTTTGCTGTTCCCCTCACAGGCAGGAGGCTGATCTGCATGCTCTGTGGCAGGCAGGGGCAGCAAATGTGCCCTGCTTTCAGTGTGATGCAGCTAGCTATGGGCTGTCTCAAACCCAGCCAGGGAATAGACTCAGTGAGCACAGAAATATGCTCATAAGCCTGGCTAGAGGTTGCTCCTGTTTGCTTGGGCTCAGCTCCAGGCTAACCTGGTGACACAGTTTTTGGGCAGAGCATAGAGAGAGCAAGTTCCTGCCTGGCAGAAGGGTATAGAGAGGTTCTTAGGTGTTGGTTTATTTTTTTTTTTTTCTGTCCTAATACTGAGGGCAGAGACTATAATCTGTTAAGGTATTTAGAGGTGAAGATATTTAGAAAAAGAAAATCTAAGGAAAGCTATTTAGTGAGCCTAGAAATGTTGGGCGAATAAGCTTATTTCTCTTTAAAAGGATGTCAGGTTTATTGCTGCTGACAGCAGCTGGCAAAACTCTTACAAAACTGCATAACATGAGTGGAACTCCCTGGTTTTGTTAGATTTTTGTTGGTAGAAGGCTTGCATAAAAGGATGTGACTCTCTAGGTTCAGACTACATGTTCACTTATTTAACAGAGCAGGATGACATAAGCGCCTATTTCAAAGAAATCCTGCCATGCCTTTCATTGCTAGAATAGCCTTCAGTTTTTTCATATAGCTGCAACTTAAAAAAAAAAAAAAAAAAAAAGGAGGAAGAAATTATAGCATCTATTCTTCATAAAAGGTACAACCCATATGTGAGAGAACATTTCACAGGGCTGTCAGAAAAAAAACATGTGAAAATGACTGTTTTTAAACAGCACAGTTAGAGATGAACAAGGTATCTGAAGAAGCCAAGGAAGAGCTACACCTGTAATGACAGTGACTCCTCAGATCTCATCTGCCACACCTACTGCTGCAGACTCTAGGCAGAATTTAGAGATGCAGAACAGGGCCCTGAGAGGAGACAAGGAAATGAAGAAAGACAAAAAGTGCTTTAGCCTCCCACAGTAGGGTGAATAGTGGTTCTGATTATGCTGATAAGAGTCAGGAGTCTGAGGAGAGCAGACTCACCCTAGGAATAACTGAAGGAGAAAAAAAGACATGTATGGACATGGTGGGGCAAAAGGAAGAGCAGGGAGTTTAAACATAGCAAGGTGCCCTCCAAGAACTGGAGAGGCCTGAGGCAGCAGTGGGCTGCTGTGTTAGTGTTTCTTGTTAAAAAGATTTAAGGGAGGAGCATGCCTGCCCTCCCTTACAGCCTGAGGTCTGCGGCTCTGAGGAGTGAAGCTGACTTGCATCCACTGCATGCCAACTCTAGGGGTAAAAGAAGGAAAGTGCTTCTTTCCTCTGACTCAAAAGTAGGCAAGAGTGTGCCTTAAAATGCAACCACAAACTGTGATAAAAACAGCCCAAAGCCAAGACCAAACTTTTTTGGACATGGAGGCCTCTATTAACATAAGAGATGAAAACCAGAATCTCATCTGGTCAATCTATCCCCCATTAAAAGCCAGTTTCAGGAAACCCAAGTACTCCCCCTCACTGGGAGGGCTTGGGCTCAACCTGCTTGGATTAGGAATGCAGCTATCAGCTCATGAGATGAAGATTGATGTACTTCTGATCCTAGATGCAGGGTTTAATATGAGGGCAATTTCTGTGGGCAAGCCAGATGCTCAGTTGACACTGAATGAGAGGGAGTTCAGGAATAGCTCTGCCTCTGCTGTGCTTTTCCACTGCAGGATCACTACAGATGGAGTTTCTCCTTCAGTGCACTCCCAGATAATTTGCTGGTTCTGTCCAGTCCTCCTTAGATAATAATTTATTTTCCTCTCAGAAATTTCCTTGTACACGTTTGTTGCATCTAAACACATTCCTGGTGTAGAAAAGTGTAAGGGTATTGAATGATAATATGGGACTTAGTTTCTTAAAGTGAGCCACAATGAAGATGTTGGTACAGGATGTTTAACTCTCACCTGTGAATAATGGTGGGGGTTATAATTTTATTTGTGACCTATATAAACACAAGCACATCTGTAGGCAAGGCCTGTGGTCATTGGCAACATGTCGTTTTAGCAGCTCCCCTCACTTCATTCAGGTGAAGAGGGATCTGTCTCTGCTATGACTATCACCTAATAAATGAGGTAGAGGCCTTGCACAGGGCAGCTTTTAGATGTTTGGGATTGCTGTGCTGTGTGGAGCCTCAAAGATGCTTGTTGAGTAGGGGAATTTGGAGCAAAACTTCATGCAACTAAACCACGGTTCTTACAAACAACCTCATTGGTTTTAGATAACAGAAGTTCTCTTTCAAATCTAGGTTGCTTGGTCTTTTAGAGCACTATTTAAACTTACTCTTTTTCTGGGTGGACTTTAAAAAGTCCATATTGGTTAGGGAATTAGTCAATTTGTTAATTTGGGTTGCATCGTATTTCGGAAGAAGATAGATTGAGAGGCTTTTAATGCACCTGATCTAATTTAGAAACAAAATTCAAAGACCTCATGAGAGGTAGGTAGAACATTTCTCTGTCAAAAATTCATAACTTCTAGACATACTTAAAACTGATTTTCTGTTTAGAAAGGGTTTTATTTTAATACTTTCTATCAAACTTTGAAAATAGTCTTCTGTCAATACCTTTAGCCTGAATTTAAGAAGAAAACTTTTGTTCATCTCTTAGTAGAATTATCATGTTTTCTGACAACTTCTGCAGTTTGAAAACAGAAACTAAATTCTACTATTCTAAAGGAAAGAGATTCTGCCAAATGTTTCCCCCTCCTTTCTTTTTTGTTTTTTTTTTTTTTTTTTGTATCAACAGTTTCAAGGTTTGACTTGGATAGCTTTTTTTTATTATTTTTCTGGAAGAGGCCAGATATTTTTTCCAAAAACATATGCATTGCTACTAATAGTTTGGCTTTCATGCAGCAGGATTTTTCAATAAAAATACCTGAATTATTCCAACAACTATTAAGGATATTTATTTGCTTCCAATTCTCCTTCATCTCTTGAACAAAAAGCTTTCAAGACTTTTTGAATGCAGAATAAGTTCACAGCTGGCCTCCTCCTGCAGTTTGTTTTTAAGAAATAATGCGTGAATATTGCATTATTTGTAAGATCACAATGCTCAGATTATGGCTGGTACAGATTAGTGCCATCACTAAAATTGGCAGCATGTTCTTACTCAAGCTGAGCACCTCAGGGAGTCCTGCAGAGAGGCATGTGAAGTGACATGGAGCTGGAGCTTTTTAGATTTCTGTTAAGTTATGCACTTCTTTAATTTCATCATCATCTGGGAAAAAATAGTTCTGTTCTGGAAGCTGTGGCATGATCGAGCTGCCTTATAGATAATGTGATGATTGAACCTGGAGGCAAACATGGCAGCTGAAAAAAGGGTTCTGTGTATTTGTTTGGTTCTATTTTATTTTAACATTTTTTTGTAAAAAGGAAGACTTCAAGGTCCTGATTTACAAGGATGACATGTCTAAGCAATAGCAGTAATTACAGCTGGAAGAAGTAATTTATCAGCTTAGCTCCAGAAAGGCTTGATTTTCCTCTTCCTTCTCATCTGGTTCCCCCTTCAAACTTGATGCCTTTCCAGGACAGACCATTTCTTTGTGTTTTATTATAAATATTGTATATTCTTTTTTTTTACTTTTCAAGGACATGTGCTGTCTCAGAAATTTGTGTCACCAGTCAAAATAATGCCATCGCTTCTGAAAATATTTTCATTTTCTGACATGTACGGAGGTGCCACAAAGCAGTGCTGACAACTTCATCTCTTGCATTCCACAAATCTTATCAAGATATATCATCAGAAAACCGCATGGGCTATATCCGGGCTCTGACAAACCTGAAACATGGCCTGCCAGCCACAGATAAGACTTGAAATGTTGGTCAGTGAAAAGGTGATAACAGCAACAAGGATCAAATGCATGTACAACTTCACCTTTAGACAGCTGTGGTTTTTGGCTGAGTCACGACGTTGGAGAAATCTTTGCTCTGCCTTCACCCAGACCCCGACATCTGCGTGCTGCAGGTCGGACACACAGCATGGCCACAACAAGGGCCAGAGGTGGCCCATATTTTGGGAGAAGCCCTTAGCAAATGTAAACCTCATGGGTCACGAGGAGCGCCGAAAAGCTCCACTGAAAGCCTGGCGCTTTGTTCGAGGGATCAAAAGGATTGTGGTGCTTTGTTCTTCTAAACGTGGAGAAAAATTGCAAAATGCCACAACAGAAATAATAAATGCATCCCGTTCCTTCCCCCTGAAAACCTCCTACAGGAGGTCTTGCCACCTTTTTTAGTCCTCAGAGGAAAAATGCGAAACAAAAAATAAAACTACTCAAAATTATTCCACAAAACAGTATACTGGCTCTGTACTTATTTTTGGTTAATCTTGGGATTTAAACATATCACTATTATCGTAAAAAAAGTGGAGTTCTTAAAAAAGAATTTATAATCATTTGCTTAATGGTGCTTTCCCCATGCCATCCGTTTCCAAACAAAGCTTAGTTTATGGCTATCATAAGAGATTATGTTCCCTTACAGTTGCAGTATTTCTTCTATAATGATTTATTTTAAAGGGCTTCACCATGATAGCTCTCCAACTTTGTTCCTTCCTGTATATCACTGTTCAGGGTCAAAAGCTGGAAAAAGGGCTGGTCCCAGAGGCCTAACATATTTCACCAGTGGAGACTCTGGCTTTTCACTTCTCCTTCTCTCCTCATCACTTTATGCTTAAAGAATAACAGATGTGGAAACATTTAGAAAAGAACTAATTGAATTTCACATAACACAATTTAGCATTGTTTGAGGAAGTACCTAAATCAACAGCACATTTTCTGAAAGGCCCAGCGTTGCCTAATTAGAACACCAAACGTGTGACTAATTGGCCACACTTACACCAAAGGCTCTGTCGCAGATGAACGGCTGCCTATTCATCTTAGCTAAACTTAGGCCAGCGGTTTGGCTGTGAGGTAACTGTGGTTGTTTTAAATGAGCTGTGCCAAACATAACGGGGAAATTCAGCAATGGTAGGAGAACAAATCCATGTAAGAGCAGAGGAGTAATCAGGACGCTTACGCTCCGGCAGCACCCGGAGGATTACCAGGAGATTATCAGCACATAAATTATTGGATTCTTTGTGCTCTATAATTGGGAAACTTAATAGCCTGCTCTTTATCATGTCTACTCCATTGTCTTTAAAAGCTCAGCATCTAATTAAAAAGTAAACTGATATTATCAGGAAAGGCTCCACTCTGCCCAGCTTTTGCCACTGCTGGGTCTGTTTTTTGCATGCAACAGGATGCTTTCTTTTCTTCCTTCTCTTCCTTATTTCTTTCCATGCCTGCTTTTTCTCTTTTCTTTTATTTTCTCCCTCTTTCCCTTTCTCCTTACCTCCTTCCCTCCCTCCTTTCTACATTCCTTCCTTCCTTCTATTTTTATTTCCTTGGTAGATCCAGCCACCTTAAAGAAATGAAGATTACTGTGCTAAACTGTTTCCTACTGGAACATGGCATTGGTGCTGTGATGATGCCTGGCTATGCATGCCTGGATGCTTTTTAATGTTTCCTATAAAACAAGGCATCAGCTTGAAAATAAGCACAAAAACTGGGATTTGGGGAATAGGATTGGATGGTTTCACCCATACCCCATACCTGCTAACATGTCCAGTTTTAGGTAGGATCAATGGATGTTGTATAAACAGGTTCTGAGAAATCCAGCACCCCAGGATTATTGTTGTGTGTTTGGTTTTTTTTGGTTTTTTTTTTGGTTTTTTTTGGTTTTTTTTTGTTTTTTTTTTTTTTTTTTTGTTTTTTTTTTTTGTTTTTTGGTGGGTTTTTTTTTGTTTGTTTGTTTTGGTGGGTTGGGTTTGTGTTTTTTTTTTTTTTTGTTTTGTTTTGGTTTTTTTGCTTTTTTTTTTTTTCTTTGTCTTTTTTTTTTTTTTTTTCTTTTTTTAACCATTACCATAGCCTTCTCACCTCTATACCTTCTGGTAACTCTGAAAGATGGCTCCTCTTCCCCAGCACAATATCCCTGCAGGCTCCTGTCTGTGGTCCTGGTTGTGTTCTTGTGGTGCCCAGCATAGGGGCAAAGCTTCCCACACACATAATCCCCATCCTGCAAGCAGCTGAGGGCTTTCAGCCGTGTGCTGGAGAGCACTCAGGGGAGATGCAGCTGGGAGCCCCTGCCCTGCCCTGTTGCCTCAGTTTACCCCCCTCAGTGTAGCCTGCCCTGGACACACAAGCTGACTGGCTCTGCTGATCCCAAATACTGGGGGGAAAGACAGGGCCTGAATGGAGGACTTGGTGGGGAGGTGCAGGAGGCAGCTGCATGTTTTGTTTGCCTGAAAGCCTGGAAGAGCTCTTGTGGCCTGCATAACCCCTTCTGGTCACAGTACTCATACACTTTACTGGTTTGAAGGAAATTTATTTCCTTGACTCGTGCATCACATAAATAAAAGAGGGATAGAGCTGCTGAGTTTGCAAAGCTCTTTGTTTAGCATTTCTTGAGTGGTAATTTGTGGATTGCTGCTGATGGGAAAGTTGCTCTAGAAAATCTGAAGCTTCCAGAAAAAGATGGAAGGAATATTATGCAAAGTGATGGAAGTTTCAGATGAGTGCAATAGCTCTCTTGCTCTGAAACCCTACCTGCATTTCTTAGCTGTCTGCTTTTTCTCTTGATGGGGTTCCTTTGCCCCACCTCCCTCTCTCCCTCACTAAAATTTAAGGACAGATGTTGTGTAACAAAGGTGAGAAGAGCACCAGAATGTCAGCACATGTTGCAGTGGACAAGCTGCCATCCAGCTCCCACCACAAAGCTGTAGGCAGCCTTGGCCCCCCTAGCAGAGTCTGAGAAGTTCATACAAACAAAGCCTATCCAGAGAAAATAGTTTTACCTAAGAGGAAATGGCTGCAAATTGACACAGGAGGGAAGAGAGAGAGTGATTCTGAGCTAGGCCAAGTTCATTTCTAGGGTAGGGATCCCTTTTTTTCCCCTGTCTTCAGAGGAGTTATTTGGCTGGCATAACTAGTTTAAGTGTGTGTCATCTAAAGCAAAAAATAATGGAAACGAAAATTTAATAGGCCACTAAATTAGGAAAGAAATTTAAGAAATCATCTAAACCATTGTTCTGTCCATATCTAGGTGATCAGCATGTAAATATTTGCTTAAAATCCTTCTATATCAGGCCTTACTACTACTTGCAGGTAGCAAGGGAATTTTTAAAATATTTCACCTCAACCTCTCCTGGAAATAGTTAATCCTTTTATTTTTATGTCTCATCTATCATGGACATGAAAATCAGAAGCCTTCTTCCTCTTTGCAGTGGTGCTTTACATATTTGAAAATCATTAGCATGTCCTGTCTTCACAGGACTAAACAACTCCACTCATTCATCTTTCTTTAGGGGTCATGTTTTTTCTAGTCCTCTGGTCAGCCCCTTTGCTTTCTTCCCTACTCCCATGCCCTGCAACTATGATCTTTCAGTCTGTCAGCAGTGTCAAAGACTGGAGATCCCAACCCACTCAAACATACTGAGAGTGTGAGCCCACAGGTGCCCAATTAGTATCAAATAATGAGCCCCTAAATGACCTTTAATGATGATTAAAATTACTTGTCTTCAGGATGCTTAAGGCAGAACATGTTTTTAAAAAATATGTATCTAGAAATTTTTTGTTGCTCATTCTTTCAGCTGAAAGCAAAAATTTGACTCCACCTAGTAACATAATGCATTAATAAAAACAATCTTTGATAAAATCTGCCAGATAATTAAAGGCATGATATAAATACATATTTGCATATGTGTGTATGCATATATATATATATATACATATACATATACATATATATATATATATACACACATACAGATATCTGTATGTATAGTAAAGCTGCAGTGCTTAAAAATAAATCCTAATCTGCTTGTTTCAGTCACATGGACTAGTTTTTCTGTTAGTTCTCTGTGGTAATTTGCTTACCACAAATTCTTCCCAATTTATGTTGGAAGAAAGTGATGAAATGTTCAAAGTGTGCACAGCAACAAGAACCAGTTACACCAACTTTCATTTCAATTCTACATAATAAGAGCAACCTAATACCTGAAAACTGGAGGAAGACAGAATACAGAAGCAGATAATTTTGAGTACCTGAATTAGTAGATAACAAAACAATGTTACAAGAAAATCTAACTGATACTTTCTTATTAAATGCTCACAGGTATTAAATATATCCATGACAGTGCTCTCCCTTGATCCCCAGGTGAGTGATTACCCATAGGAGGGGTCACTTAATGTGCATTACGTGTATTATCCATCACTCCTGAGCTCTGCAATCACTGGAACTCATACCAGGCAGTCACAACAAAACTGCCCAAAGCAGAGCAAAGGAAAACCACTTCCTCAGTCATATTTTGGGCATATTTGCCCTGTCTGTAGCTGACAAAGGGTGGGCCATTGCTCCAAGACCTGGACAGATTTCAGTGGTGGTGGGCGAAGAATGGAAATTTGCCTGCTTTTATGAACATGGCCTCTCTCAATTGATGCTAACTCATAAAATATCTTTTAATTATAATGATTGATTACTCCCTTGATGAATCTTCACTCAGATTTGGAGCCCAGTAACTTGTTTACACATCATACAGCTTGATCCTAATACTTGAAGAGAAATTTGTTCAGGTATACCAGTCCCATTCCAGACCTATGCCAACCTCCAGTCCTGCAAGGTTGCCCAGTGCTTTGGGAACACTCAAAACCAGCTTCCAAAACAAAGCAAAGATGCCCATGGTGTGTATACCAATTCTGCTTCTGCCCCTCCAGAATTAGATAAATTACTCCACCTACCTATCCTCTTGACTCAAATATTGTGTCTAAATGTGTGTGTATTGCACAAATATCACTTTCTATCACTTAGAATTTGAAACGAAACCTTCTCTTTTTAAATACAGGGTGGGTGGTTTTCGGTTTTTTTTTTAAGCCAGAAAAAAACCTTTTTTTTTTTTTAATCACTTGTAGCTGATACTTCACTTGCTGTTGTTTATAGATGCATCCTGCTCATATATGGGAACCAGACATGCTGTACTGCCTCTTGTCCCACATTTGAGACAGCTGAAGCCCTATGCTTAAATGTACGTAGTCACTGTGAGCAGGCACTAAAAAACTGAGTGCCATATTTACTTGGTTAGTGCTCTTGATTCACCTTTGATTCTTGCCCCCAGAAGAGAGAGAGCATCCATTATGTACTGGTGTCTAAAACCATTTGTAATTAGTTGTCAGTTGCCAGTCACAGTCGTGCAGTTTTGCTGTTGTTTCTATTCAAGCACAGTCTCTAGTCAGTACAGCATTTTGGAAAAATCATGCATTGCACGACTTGAACAGGCTAGGCATTTGGCAAATGTGAATATTTCACCCTGTGCCTCAGCTCTCTGCTGTAAAACTCAGCTAATTAAAGGCCACGAATATTCATTTCAGGTTTTCACTGTTAAGACAAATTATTTTGTATTAATGAGGATGTGAAGGAAGGCAATACCACGAAAAAGCCCATGAAGAAATGAATAATGCTGCATCCCATGCCAAGCATAGAACATTAATTTTCATCAAACTGCACATCATATTGTGTAGCTAAATCCAAGAGGCAGACCTAATTAAACTCTTATAACTATTAGGGTATAACTATTAGGGAAAGTGACTATGCAGCACCCACCGAACAGCAAAGAGAGGAGATAAGAATGAAACAGAGAGGAGAAGGGAACCTAGGACATCCAAGAAAGTGCTGGACCTCCGTTCTTCCTGAGCTTCCATCAGAGAGGAGCTGAAGTTAAACACCATGAACCCAATCAGGGACAGTGTCTCTTTGTATAGAATGTCATTACAATATACAACTCATTGTCATAACACACTGTAGATGTAAAATTTTTCCTGGGTTCAAAAAGAAATTAAACTTGTTAATGGTAAAAGAATCCCCATGAAACATCAAAGTCACAGAGAACTGGAAGCTGGTATACTGCTGTTGTGGTTTTAAGCCCAGCTGGTGATGAAACGCCACACAGCCACTCACTCAATCTCCCCTTTATTTTCCTTAACCCTAATGGAATGGGGAGGAGAACCAAAGTAAAACTCCTATGTTAAGACCAGTTTAATAATTGAAAATAAAGTAAAATACCATATTAATGGTAAACAATAATGATAATGATAAAATTATCCTTCTGGATAACTCCCCCCAGTTTATATACTGGGCATGATATTCTGGGGTGTGGAATATCTGTTTGCTCACCTCCCCCATCTTACTCAAAACAACCTCCAATTTTGGGGTTGTTTTGAGTACCTCCTCGCTAGCGGAACATGAGACAAAGAAAGAAAGTCCTTGACTTTGGATAAATACAACTTAGAAAGAAAACCAAAGCATCAAAACCATTCTTGTTCAAATCTAACACATAGCACCGGAACAGCTACTGAGAAGAAATTAACTATACTTTAGCTAAAATCAGGAGAACTGGTGAAAACATCATTACATACACCCATCCTATTGGTACATCCTACTTTGTGTATCTCCTCATGGTCCCCACCAGAAACAAAAAGCTGAGACAGAGGGAGCTCTGTCCAAATGTTGATATTACCATTCTTAGAAACATAGAATCGTTTAGATTGCAAAAGACCACTAAGATCATTGAGTCCAACTGTTAGCTCAGCACTGCCAAGTCCACCACTAAACCATGGCCCTAAGAGACAAGTACACATCTCTTAAACACCTCCAAGAACAGTGACTCAGTAACTTCCCTGGGGAGCCTGTTATAATGCTTGACAACACTTTCAGTGAAAAAAAAATTCCTGATATCCATTCTAAACCTCCCCTAGTGCAACTTGAGGCCATTTGCTCTTGCTGAATCACTGGTTACCTGGGAGAAGAGACCAACCTCCCCTTGGCAGCAACCTCCTTTCAGGTAGTTATAAAGAATACGGTACCCCTCTGAGCCTCCTGTCCTGGTCCTGCTGGCCACACCAGGATGCCATTGGCCTTCTTGACTACCTGGAACACACCCTGGCTCATGTTCAGCCACTGCCAATCAGCACACCAAGGCAGCTTTCTTTTTTTTTTTTTGGCAGGTTTCCATCCACTGTCCCCCCAGCCTGTAGCTCTGCGTGGGGTTGTTGTGGTCCAGCAGTTTCTAGGTACTGTTTATAGCATTACAAGTGCATCTCAGTGGATTCTGGGATGTTTGGAAAAGGAATAACACTTTTTTTTTCTGTATTAGTCACAGCAAAGGCATCTTTATAGCCCCTGTGCACAAGTCATCGTGTAGTTCTTGAGGGAGATTTTATGAGCATTTTAGAATAAATAGGCTTGATTTTTTTGCTATGTCCTACTGACATGATGAAGAGGATGTGAATAGCTACTCCTTTCAAAAGGCATGAAAGCAGTTCCATTTGAATAGACAGGACCAATCCACTTGCAGTGCAGACTGTGCCCTGCTCTTGTTCCTGAAGTGGAGATATTGCAGATGCAGAGCTCCTGCTCCATAATGTATGTAATGTAAACCAACCAGATTTGTCTTCACTAGCAGGAGGAGATTTCAACAACATATCTAAACTTAGAGGAGGAAAGCATTGTAAATTTAGCTATTGTTGCTGGTAATTATCCAGAATATATTTTTGTTCATTCTAAAAATGGCAGATTTCATATTTATTCAACATTTCAAACATTTCATATTTATTCAATAAACTAGAAGTACTTTTATCTGCTACCCATTTTGAGCTTCTCTCAGAAGAATTTCCTGCAGTAAAAAAAACAGTAAAGAGATGCTACACTCGAAATGATTATCTCTTGTGAACATGTATTTCATGGGCAGCACCTACTATACACTTGATAGAACCTCTTATCCACATTCCTGTTCTGTAAAGTAACCAAAGTCTTAAGATGCATAGGGTTGGATGTGCATGAGGTCAGTTAAAAAATGCTCCAGGCTCATGAACTTTAAGACTGAAGATCAGTTTGGCTTGCACCAAATGATGATAGGCAACCTGGGGCCAATATTTGCAGCAATTACAGCAGGACACTCTTCATCTGCTGCTGAAAATGCCAATACCTTTCCCAGTGTCCAGCCTGCTGACATAAGAGGTTTTAATACCTTTTTTTTTTTTTCCTACAGCAATTGAAGACTAGAACTGATTTATTAAACAAACTTGCCTTTTTCTTCTTTTTTTACTCATTTTTCATATTCATTGTTGCTCACACTTAACCTTTTGACTCTAATTCCTTAATCTGCATGATGCACACAGAGGCTTTGTTCTTTCTGACAAGTCTTATCATTTTTTATCTCTGTCATCTATTTTTTCAGCCATTAGCTGGTCTCAGGCTCTCTGTATCTATAATCTGTTTACATTCTTCTTCATTATTTAGTATTAGTGTAATTCTTCAGCAATCTTTCTCTAGAGCTAAGGTTTTTTTTCCTGTCCTTTGCTTCTTCTGAGCCAAATTTCTGTGACAAGAAGCCCCCAAACCTATCTGAGGATTGAGACAAGCTAGACATGTAATAGTGACTGTGTGCTAAAGCTTGGGCTCATGCTCTAATGTAATTTAATTTACTAGTGTGGATATGGCCTGTCTGTGAGTTTCTGAGCCTGTGCCTGAATTCTTCCTGCAGTTTACTTCAGGGAAGAGTAATCTAGAAATTAATATTAGCAATCCAGCAATCAGGGGTAAATCTGTTGTAATGGATGTTGTAATAAATATGTTTAAAGTTGAGTTTGGATTGCTCAGAGGTTTTTAAAAGTTATTTATTTTGACCCAAATTTGTTTGGACTTTATTTATATGTGTAGTGTCCCTTGGCACTGTGCTCAATCAAAACCATAAAAGAGATGTTGGCAAATATTACATCTTTCAATTATTGTCACCTGTAACTTTTGAGGCAATAATGAAAATATTAAATGTTTGGCCTAAACTTCTGACTGAAATTCCCTTGGCAGTTCACTGCATGTCTCCTCCAGCAGTGTTGCAATGTGCATTGAATGACATCCAACAGATGATGTTAAAAAGACATCAAGATCAGGAGATATTTATTCCTTCTAAACGCCCACATGACTGTGAACTGCTCACTTCATTAATCAACATTTTGAGTTTGTAAAATGTCTTTTCTCTGTGAAATCTTAGGCCATTTTTCCTCCTTAGTGTTCAAATTCAAACATTTTCTGGAAATGTGAACCCATTACAAATATAATCTGATTTTCACCCTGACCCCAAAGGACAAAAATAAATAAATAAAACCCAAATCCATTCCATAGCTATGAAATGGAGGTACACAAAGACCAAAAGAAAATGTGCACACTAATTTGGGGTGTCTGTTTTACATTGCTGCAAATCAGGTCCCTAGACATGCAGCAAGCCAACTTTATCTCATTACAGCTTGTCCATGAAAGCCTTTTTTTCTGAAAAAGACATAGGATAAATTTGTAGTTGAATAACTATTCCAAAATAGTTTTATGATTAAGTATTTGTCGGCACCCATGCAGTAAGAGGTGGATTTAAGCAGACTGATGAGCACCAGGGTGGAGGTGCATGTGCTGGGGCTGGGACAGAGCCTGGCTGCTGGGGATGTGATCCTGCCTGGTCTCTTTTTGGGTGCACAGCCCTCTTCTCTGCACAGCATCCAGCACTGGCTGCTGGAGGCCCTCACTTGCTCTCTCATGCACCCTCAGATTCATTAGGTGCCACCACACCATCCCCTGGCTACGATGCCATCAGCCTTCTGGAAATTATGTCCCTCATATTGCTTCAAGAAATTAAATTAAGAAAAGACCTGATACTTACTGTAAATATTGACTACAGAAAAGATCGGAAAAATGTATTCCCCTTGCCAGATTCTACAAAAAAAAAGCTGTTCTTTTCTTTCAAAAGGAACAAATGTTAACAAAGATGAATTAACATAACAGAAAATTATTGTCTATTCAGAGGAAATACACATGGGCAGTAAAGAAATCATCTATGCTGATTTAAAACTGGAGCAATCCCTCCATAACTATCCAGAGTTCACTACATTTTTTTTTTTTTTTTTCACAAGAACACCAGAATCATGCAGTTAACCTTAAGAAAGAGCTCAGTAAAAACTGTGAGATGGGTGAGGAGCTAGGGAGGAAGGTGCAGCAAGCCAGAGGAAGCTGCTGATAAACTTCTGTCAGTTTTGGAGATGTTCTTGCTCAATTGTGTTCAACAGTGAAACTGGGCAAACAAATGCAGTGCATGCCAATGAGATGAGTGGAACACACAGAGGAATGACTGACAGAATGAGAGGGCAGCCTTAAGCTGTGCCAGGGGAAGTTTAGGTTAGACATCAGGAAAAAATTCTTCACTGAAAGAATGATTGGTCACTGGAATTGTCTGCCCAGGGAGGTGGTGGACTCACTGTCCCTGGATGTTTTTTAAAAAAAGTCTGGACATGGCACTTAGTTGATGAGGAGGTACTGGGTCATAGGTTGGACTCGATGATCTCAAAGGTCTTTTCCAACTTAACTCGTTCTGTGATTCTGTGAAAATATCACATAAGGCAAACAGGGTGGCCTTTAGAGCAGAAAGAAATTAAACAGTAAGGAAATAATGTTCAGACTAATAATAATTTCTAATATAAGCAGGGTGTTCCTCAGCAGGGAGCAATTGGGAAAGAGAGATGCCTGGCTATTAGAAGGACACCAGATGAGTATGAGATGGTTGTGCCAAAAGTCTGAATTAAGTTCAAACAACTACTAGCATGTGTCAGCTGTGAGTTCAGACAGAAACTGTGTGTACAGGAGTTCAGGTTGACCTTTGTATGTTGCATGTGCTGCTGCTTCCAGCTCAAGCTGGGTTAAAGAAGCCTAGACTGCGCTGAACACCCTTTGGTAAAAGACACTGAGAAGGATACCACCTTGCTGGTTAAATTTTGGTCCTAGGACTAGTAGGGCATTACAGTGGTGATAGGCAGTTTTGTGTGGGAAGCAAGAAGGTTTGAGTCTGTTGAAGCAGTGAGGTCTGGGAGGGATCCTCGCTGGGAGCACTGCAGCAAAACTTCAGCGTCTGAAATCCCCTCTGTTCTGCATCTGACTCTCTCACAGCAGCAATGCTAGTGGCCATTTGAAACTGCTCTGGTACCAACAGGTATTTGACACATTGCTTCTGTTTTTGAGCCACAAATCAACGCAAGTTTTTCCTCTGTGAGCAGTGAGAAGTAATCAGGAGAAGAAAATAATTCTGAGTATAGTACAAAACAACACTTGAACATTAACAAACTGCCAGGAAAGCAATGTATCCTTAAGTTTCCCCAAATGATAATTCAATGAAAAAATTCACAGTGCACATGATTCCCTTGAAATAAATACAACATAATTGTAGATGTATTTTTAAAAAACACAAGTCAAAATATTGCAACAAAGGCTGGCTATACTGTCCAGAAACTTCCCTGGTGCATTACCAAATATACACACCTCTACAATGATGACAGCTATAAACATCTTATTCCACCCTTTCATAAATGTGCAAAATGTGTTGTCAATCCTTTGTGCAATAGAAGAATGTTGAGGCGCCATCACATGAAAGCTTATTTTTTTCCAAACAGCAAATGTCTATAAAAATACAGTCCTACGTCTCTGTGATAGATAAGAAATACTAAAGGAGCAATAATAATTAATGGCCATACAAGATGAAACTCCAGTTACTCAGACGGCTGTCTCCACATAATCTGTATTTTATACAAAAGGAGAAAGAACTCAATGGAATTTCAGCTGTGACCGGATAAAAACTGCCAACAAAAAGTGATAAGGAAAGTCTAATGTGCATATTAATCATGTTTATAGCGCCTCATTTGCTGATATATTAGCCTAAACTCCCTTTCAAAATACATTTTTGATCACTGGTAGAATCACTTAATACAATCAAACTTTAAATAGGACCAATTAATGTTTCCATCTTCTATTAATTAAAAGTAATTGATTATGATAGCCTCTGTAATAAATCACAGAGCAAAAGAGTTTGAAAATGTACTGTTGGATGAGTTGAATTTTTAATAATGTGGAAAGATTTAAGCCACACACTGTATCTTTACGTGTTTATTGCCTTAGTTTGCATTCCATGTTTTTATTATCTAAGTATTTTTTGGACTACAATTTGGATCCAACAGTCACATATTACGTTAAAAGGCTGCCTTAAGAATTCTGCACATCTTATGTTGGTGACTTCCCATTTCTTTGTATAAGTAAGCAGGAATAGATCTAAATAAAGAAAAGTATGTATAAAATAGACCCTTTGGGGTTTTTTTTTCCTATTCCTTTAATTTATATTTTTCACCATTTTTCTTTACCTTCATTTCTCTATGGCTCTCAGCAAATATCCACTACACCATGGCATGACTTAAATGTGGCCTAGCCTTTTGTCATTAACAATTTATTAGAACCCTGGCAGTCCTGTACCCTGTCTGATCAGTGCTTTGCACAAACTTATTTGCAATTTTTCATCATGTGAGGCAGACAATATCGACAGCAGCAGACATCATCCTTTCACATCAGTGGTCATGGACATGATCAACAGGTGAGGGCATTTTTACCTGTTAGCTTGAAAGAACTCCTCTTGTTTGTGCTTTTGGTGAATTGGTGTAATATCTGCTTCATGACTGCCTGGGGATGGATCCACGTTTGGATGCAGCATTTTTCTGCCTGGAGACTGAAACAATACAAGAGTAGGATAGGGAATGACCATTGCACTGGGCAAACATGCCACAGAAAGCCTCGGCACTTGAATAGAAAGCTTCCCTAAAGAATAAGTGTCCATACACATGGAGGGTAAGGAAAATACTTAGGGCTGAAGGAAGCTTGTTTTAGGTTCCTCAGACAAATTTGAAAAATGCCTCTTTCATAACAGCAGCAGGGGGATTGCTTGATTGTTTTGTACACTTCCTGTGTGATTTGCAAAGCTGTCCTGTAAGCTCACATGACCCTCTGCACCTTTCCATGTCTTCCTTTGCATCTCCCTTCCAGCCATTATTAGATTTCTCCAGGGGCACCAAGATTGGCCCATTAGTGGCCACATTCTTCACCACAAATAATTGCCAAATTAGTACTCCCTAACTAAGTGCATGCTAGAGAATTGGCCCTTTAATAGTTTCTTCAGAAGTAAATGCTTGTTATCACACCAGATAAGACTCCAGGCATTCATTTTCCCCTTGCGTGGAGTCGTTTTTCTGCATCCCGTGCTTCAGAGTGTTGGCATGTCCCTGTACGTCGTCCTGTTTACGTCAGTGGGCTGCTGTGATTATTCTATCACCATGTTCATGTTACATTTCTGGACAGTTCAAGGTTATGTGATTTACTGGGTAATCCTACTTTTTTTTTTGAGAAATTAATGTCTCTGCTCTCCTAGTCTTTCACAGAGGGCTGGCAGATTCTGCTGCAGTGGGCCTCACTCCCACACACAGCCTGGCTTCAGAAGAGCTTGCCTTCCTCTGAACAGAGCCTTTCATTTGTGTCAAGCTAACTCAGACTGAAAAAGAAATCGTTTGCCCACTTAGCTCACCTGCATAACCTGTGGGCTACCAGAGTGAGGTCCAGCCCGGGATGGGGTAAGATGTGACCTAGCTTTGAATGGAAAACTGTATGTCATACTGTATATCCACCTTTTGTTTCTTTCTAAAGAAAAATTATAATTTCACTCAGTAAAATTATTAGTATGAGTTCAAGTAATTGTTGGGCAAATAGTGTACCAGGATGACTTCATGTTCCCAAATTACGAGCTTAATCTACTGGAACTTTTTGGAATTTTGATTTCCTACTGATAACATGATGATGTGCATGTTAGCAGCTAATAAGACATTTACAGATGTCCTAAATTCAGGAGTTAAACTAAACCTCTGCTTGTTCCAATTCTGCTACACTGAATTCCTGAGAATGTCCCCATTGTATGGTTTCTGTACAGCACAATATGATTTAACAAATGACAAGCTTTTTCCCTAGATGCCATGACTTCATTCATTCAGTTATGTTACTTTTCAAGTGATAACACTCTAATTAGCTGCTGAACTTTGGTATCCCTTGCATACCCTTCCCAGTCCAAACGTTCACTTATCTCTCCAGAAGTGCTACATGACATCCTTGTTGTTTCAGGAGAACACAGTTACCATTCACTGACTGCCCCCACACTATCTAAGATAAGTGTTATATGACACATCTTCTAATTCAGAGAAGTGCACAAGCAACAAAAGCTGTCCCTCTGCACAAACTTCTCAATCAGCAAACTCAAAGCACCACCATCTTATACAAAGTACTGAGTTACTTTGCTGTAACATTGCTGAATATTTAAATCTGGCCCAGGCAAGGCAGGGATTATCTTTCTCTCACACACACAGTGTCTGTACATGTTCTGCTGTCATTTCTGAGCAGCAGTAACCTTGCAGACGTACTGTGTTATATGCTATAATTTAACTTTTGCAGTCCTGAGCCAAAATACCCGAAACTGAATTCAGTTTGATTCACAGCAGGAATTCACTCTTTCATGGAACCCCAGTTCCATACATTTTATGTAAACAGTTTGGGTTTGATATTAATTGCATGTATACAAAGACAGTTTTTTCTCAATTTACTCAAAGAACAGTTCTGGCTCCATTTTGACTGTTTCTTTCTTTGTCCTGTTTTTTACCCAGTGATGAAAAGAATTGCAGGAATAAATCTGCACCACACCAAATAACACAGTGCAGACACAGCCTTAGACCAGAGCCTCGCAAGCCCTTTCATGCTATCTCCACATCCTGTTTGACTAGTCTTAATTAGTCCCCTACCAACTTCGGACTTTCCGCAATTCTTGAAGAAGCCTGACACTTGGAAAGAAGCACTTCCAAAACCTGCTGCTAGGATCCAGTTCTCTCACTGGGATTCACTCAGTCCATCACAGGAGAATACTTACAAGGAAAGAAGAAAAACACTGTGTTGGAGCTTTCAGCACAGGGAATGGGAAACACATTATTGATATTCCCCTCTAAGACAACCACTGGAGACCTCTTTACATTTTGCCATCCATAGGTTGAGGACTTCTTACAAGTGACATAGCCCATGAGAAGGACCTCAAAAGTAAGCTTCACAAGACATTTAAGTGCAGAACTAACAAAATGTTGAATGAATTCCAGCTGGTGAAAACATATGGCAGATTCTCAGTTTTATCTTCACTATCTTTGTTTGCAAACGAATGTGCATTTGTTCTCCGTTTGTTTTTTTACCCAGTGACTTCAAATGAGCATCATTTTAACTATAAGTCCCTGGTGAACATACAGTCCCATAAAATCACACCAAATTATAAGTCATGTATAGAAAGGGCTGTTACAAAGAGGAAGAGCACAGTCTGTTCTCCATGCCCGTGCTTTACAAAGCAAGAAGCAGTCGGATTGTATTGCAAGAAGAAAGAATCAGATCAGACTTTGAGAAAACCTTTCCAACAGTAATGCCAAGAAGCACTGAAGAGGTTGCCTGGGAAGGTTGTATTCTCTGTGCCCAGTAGCCTTTAAGAACATATTAGATCAAGATCTGCCAGAAATATATATCAGTATCACTGAGCCTCCCTTTCCATAGTTTATGATTCTCCTTTGAACTTAATTAATCTTGCAAGTTTTAGAAAGCAAATAAATTACCACTCAATAGTATTATATTTAAGAAGATTTACACTTTTAGAATATTTAAGATTTAAACTTCTAGAATACTCAGGAAATGCAATAAGAAGTTTTGCTTTAAATATAAATGATCATTGAACTGAATCTACAGAAACTCACTGCTGGGAAAAGGGCCAAAGTTGGAAGACACTATTCTTTTGTTGGTGGTAAGTCCTGTGTTCTTATTGCTCCTCCCAAAAAGCAGAGTCTCAATAAATACTGACATTTGAAACATTCCCAATGGTCAGGAGTTTGAAGAAAATGGATTGTAGTAAGACACTTGCATAATGAGCTCTAAGCTTTTAGATTTTTAGAGTCAACACTGATATACCTGTCAGGAGTGATCCCACATTAGCACCTGCCAGACAGGCAATCCTAGTGGTGTTTCTATTCTAATTGTGATGTATTTTGATCCTGCTGATACCTGCTTTGATACCTGCTTGGTTATTTTTTCCACTTTTGGAAAGGGAGGTCTCAGCAGGCTTCATTAATGTGTCCTACCACCTCTACTAGACAGCAAAATCATCATTTTCTGTATGGCTGCTGGCACAGGGCATTTATTCTGCGTTTGGGCGTAGAGCATATGCTACAGCTGTGACTTCCCCTGCGTGTGCAGAGCTACGAAGCAAGGTCTCACAACAGAAGTTGTCTGTGTGCCTGATCCTGCAATGTAAGGGTGCAGGGAAGAGCCAGCACAGACCTGGTGCTGCTGTGGAGTGCTGGTCGATGACTCTTCTTCACCTGTGCTGATCATTGGCTGCAACATTCTTTGGTATCTTAAAAGTCCTGAACTACCTGGTATTCAATGTGATAAACTGTGACTTGGAAAGAGTCCTGAAACAATAAGAAACTGCAATAATCCACAACTACAGTTTTTAACAGTGTAAGAACAGGATGTGTATTCTCACCAGTTTTATTTGTGGGATTCAGAATGCCATTAAAGTAGCAGAAAGGGAGGGGGGTTGCTTTGCTTTGCTTTGCTGTTAAGGGTGGATTGGTTTATTACTGCATTCATTATAATTAAAATTCCATAATATACCCACATGAAGGTATGTGTCGCAGTTAAGTTGATATTTTTCTTGCTTTATTTATGACCACATAAAGTATGGTTTCCTGAGCATAATCTCCAAAAGCTCAGGGATTTAAGCTCCACCCCATTTATATATCTTAAACACTACACACAAATGTAATTCCTGTGGCTCTTCTACTCACTCTCCACACTTCTTAAAAATGGTTCAGGCCAAAGGTAATATGTTTCTTACATGCTGAGTACAACTCAGCATAAACAGTTGGTTCTATATCTAATCTTAGGATAAAAAATAAATATACATTGGATTTGAGACTACTAAAACTCAAAATGCTGACCAAAACCTGTATTTGAGGATATTCTGTATTCATAAATGGGAAACAACCAGAAGGACCAGTCTAGCTCCTCAGAAGTTCCAGTGACAGGTTCCCCCTTGCTCCCATTGTAGGACAGGTCAGAAAGACACATTACAGGACAGTTTGGGATGGAAGACGGTTTTGTGAGTGACTGAAGTTCTTGAGCAGTCCCACAGAGGGGCTGAGACATGCCTGTGTGGTGCCTGCAGGAGCCTGTGCCTCTGAGATCACGTTTAAGATCCACCACATTTTCCCTCAGTTTGCAGAAGATCCAGGAAACTGGAAGGCTTGAAGCCTTTCAGCACAGAGGCAAAAAAGGAGGGAAGAGGAGGGAACGAGAGGAATAAAATTCTTTCTGGCCACATGAGAGCTTGGAAATGCCACCAGAGGAAATTAATTTTTTATGTTTACTGACTAACACCTGGGTCTGCTGCAAGGCTGAATTTCTGGGGTTTTTTTCATGTCTTCCAAGCTTATACAAGAAAGACGCAATTCTGGGCTCTTCTGCAACAGGTTTTTAAAGTGGACTGTTAAAAAAAACTGTGTATGTGACCTCAGATCAAAATTTTCAGTTTTGTAAGAGGATTTTGACAAAATTCATAGGGCTCAATGAAGAGAGAGAATCTGGAAAAAGTTTTATCAGAGCATCTACATAGATTTGTGAACCTTATTTTAACAAAGAAAAATAGGAAGAGGCTCAATTCTTCTTCCTCTGCATGGGAAGTCTATGATGGCAGCAATTTATGTTTTTTAAGTCTGTAAAAGCTTGCCAGGTTCTAGCAACTGCCAGCCCTCAGAAGACATCCTGTGATATTTCACACTGATATTCATTAACTGCTGAAACTATTAATTTGGGGGTTTGCACTGAAATTATTTATTTGGGGTTCTCCTTGTATCTCTGATGTAAACAATGGATGGCTGCCTGACGGATTTTTGTCAGCCAGTTATGGACTTGCTGAAGAAAGCCTTACTGAGAGAAGTGCCAAATTCCAAGCTTTGTGCAAGGTAGATATGGGATATTGTAGGTAATGGATTATTACATGCCAGAAGCTGCAGATAGTCTGCTACTGAAGATAAGGCTCTGTTGGAGTGCAGGTGGTAGCCTTCCCAAGAATACTTCCAGCAATGGTTTGGGGTTTTTTTTTTGTTTTTTTTTTTTTAGATGTGTCCCTTTTACTGAGGACAGTGAAGTGTTTCAGAGATGATGATACCTGACAGTAAAACTGTCAGAGAACCCCCCGCTGATGTCATGGGGAGAGAAAAATGCTTAGAAGGAACAAACAAGATTGCAGTTCAGAGGAAAGAGCCTTGTTGCATTCACCTGGGCTGCACATGAGCCTTCACCTCACTGGTGAAAGTGTGGTCACGGCCAATGGTAAGACTGTGAATGCATTGGCTTCTTTTTGCCTGTTTCTGATTACAAAACAGTTTATCTTGAGGGCAAATTTTTGTCCATGTGACCCAGAGAAGATGCTATCTCAGTATCCAAGGCTGGAAATTTTCATCAAGTCAGAGATAAATGTACCCCAATGAAATAACTCAAAAACTCTTCTCCCTTGCCCTTACTGTTGTTTCACTTGAGACCTTTTGCTAGACATCTGGTCCCCAAAGGTTGAGTGTTAAGGTAGGGAAACCCACCAGCCTTGCCCACATCATGCCTGGGGTCTGGCTCTGGTGTTATTAGTTATTCCCTTAGCACTGATGAAATACTAAAACTCTGTTTCCCTATTACTTTATCTTAATAATTGCTGAAGAAATGCTTGCAGACATTGAAACAGTGGTTTGAGAAACCATTCAGTAAGCCATTAGCTTTGATGTTAACAGATTATACTCTGCAACTAATGGCAAATTTTGCTGTTATTTCCTTTCTAAAAAAGGCAGAAAAGATGGATTTTTAGTTTTTAGGGGCCAAATTGATGAGATTAACTACATGCATTTCATTTATCAAGAGCATTAAGTGTTTTGCAGTGAATGATGAGTGTATTTTAGATATACTGAAAACACATAGATATATAGTTTATTTCTTTTATGTTGGAAGTTGTCTACAAGAGGGCCATTATTTACATCCTTTATATCTAATCAAGATAAACTCTCAGTCTCATAAATAAGAACATACTTATTTGCTTTAGTGACTTATTTGAGTCTGGAAAGATTTGCTGAGCAGGGGCTGGGCTCGATAATATTTCACAAAGCTAAAAATTCAGTCTTGATACATTCTTGACATGAGACACATCATTTTTCACATATAAGAACAATTACCTCATGTTTACACAGCATTTAAAGCATGGAAAGTGATTAGATTTTACCATCTCTGGCATGCCCGGGATGTACAAATTGCTACTGGCTCTTTATATATGGAAAGAGATCCATTTAATGCTCTTTAATTTGGTGCCACTTATCTGTCTGTGGAAAGGTTCACTCCTGGTGCTGGTGATGAGTATGAAGTACAGGCCTAGAAATAACTGTCAGAGAGGGAGGAGGCTTTAACAGGGAGATAAGTGTTAAGATAGATCTGCCTCCTGGAATCAGTGGGATGAGCCCCATATCCCAGCAAGCCCACTCCTCATGGGGTTGATAACACCTTCCCATGGTGGGAGAGGTCAGCAGGCTGCTGCGGGAAGCCTGCACGCTTGGGAGGGAAGATGGATCCCAAGCAGTGAGAGGAAACGACCGTATGACAGATTCAAGCTCACCAACAACAGCTGTTTGCAGGTGGAGGTGCTCCAGCAGGACCTCCTGGGAGGGCAGAGGCATCCTCTTGGCACAGCAGGAACCTTCTCCATGGCAGGCTGGGAGCCCTTCAGAAGGGAACCAAATACATCAGTATGGGATACTCATGCCTATGTCCCAGTTCCTCTTCAGAGAACATCTCAGCTCAGAAGCGGAGTAACAAGTCCAGACCACAAAACAAATCCAGACCACAAAACCCACTTTTCTAGCTGTCTGCCATGCTTGTCCTGTGTAGCCTGTGAAGACCAAACCCATTCTCCTTTCTCCAAGTGTCCTTGCCGTCACTAATACAGCACCTGAGCTGTCATCACCAGTAGAGCAGAGTTAAGCTCTTCTTCATTTGCACTGATACAACTGCAGGCATGCTGCCACGTTTGCAGCATCTGTGCATGTCTGTACTTCAGTAGCAGTGAACACGTTTGCTTTGCTCCACGTACAATTTGCTTAATAAATAGCTTGCATATTGCGCTTTCTTTAAAACACATTGCATACATTATCTAATGCCAGGATGAACGTGTCCAGGAATAGACAGCTTGGCTCAGGGTCTGGAATATTAAGTAGTCTGGGTTGGTCTCCTGACTCCCTCCCCAAGTAAGGGCTATACTGCTGCCTATCCCAGACTAATAGACTTGTTATTTCTCTGATTCCTGTATAGCAGTATCTGGCAGAGAGCAGGCCATGTGTGGTGTTTCTCTCAAAGATTATGAAAACAGCATGAAAATGCTTCAGCTTTGCTGGACTGGCCAATTTTCTGGCTATAGTTTTTGTTTGTTGACATTAAATGATATAGTTTTGCACTCTGGAGCACCTTTGTGAACGATCCGTTGTGTGCTTTTGCAGTCTTAAGCATGTTAGTAAATAAATGCAAACCCAGTATTTGGTGCAATCAACCAATGTGTGATATATTAGCTTTCATGAGGAGAGCTGGAGACCTAACTGGAGATCTCAGTGGTCTGAAAATTAGCCAGATGCTATGCAAGCCCTTGGTGCTTTGGCCACCCTTCAAGGTACACAGCCCTTCACAAACTTTCAGATCCATAATTCTGTGTTGCAGCATTGTTATTGAGGACATCAGGGGATGGATCAAAAAGGAAGCAATGGGGTGGGTTTTTTTCAATGAAATCCGTGAAGAAAATGTTTCAGGAACTTTATTTTTCTTGTGGAATATCTATGGCTAATCAAGGGAAATCAGCACTCCCACACCCTGTCCAAGCTTTAAAAATATGGCTTTAATGGAAACAAATGCTAGTATTTTTAAGTCTGGGCAGGCTGGAGGCCCTCAATGTTTTCAAACAGAGTAAATCAGAGAGGGCAACACCCTCATAATTTATATCAAGTTTACATAGCTTTCCAAGGTATTAATTAAACCACTTGGCCTCAACCAAAATTTATTTTTCAATAAAGCACAAATAATACTCATTCTAGAGGCTTTGTGCCTCATCTTCAGAACAACTGTATGAGTTGTCTGTTAAAGTCAAATATGTCTGGAGCACAAAGACCATATGGATTCTCCTCAATCATATGTTTAGGAAGGGTATATGTGGTATCACATCTAAAGTGTACTGCTGTTTAACTCTTTTGAGCTCTGGTCTCAAAGGGCAGGGAAATGTGGCATTTCATCCAGATTGCATTCAAGTTAAGTTCCTCCAAACAGCTGTGACTCCACAGAGGTGCACATGCATGGCTCCAAATCCAAGCACTACGACAGATCAGTGATAGCTACAAGGTTTGTCTTGTGATAGGAGCATCTAGAAAGCTGATTCTTACCCAGGTTATTTATTCCCTTGGCTGCTTACAGGGTGATCCCAGCCTTGAGGGGCTGTGTCCCCAGCTACCTTTAGCCATCGCTTAACCCTCCCTCTGACCTGCTGCTGCAGCAGGGAAAGCTCTGTGTCAACAAACCGCACAACATTGGCAATGCTTCAGAGCCTGCCCAAACCTCCACACCGCCGCCGCTGCTGCCATGAGCGAAAGTCATTAGAGACCATTTGCATCGGTTGTTTGGAAATGTGTAAACAGCAGTATAAACAACAGCAGGTCAGGTCAGGGAAGGAGGCTGGCACTTCATGAGGCCACGGCTGGAGCCTGCCCAAGTGTGAAATTCCCAACTGGGAGAGAACATTTGGAAAAACAATGCACTCAAGGTTTATCAACACAAATCATCTCCTAAGTGGCACATTTTATTTAGAGTATGTGTGGCCTCCATTTAGAAGAAGGGAAGTTTTTATCAATCCGAGCTTTATCACTTCCAGATATCTCTTTCTTTGTTTACTGGCGGCGTGCACAATGCCTTCATTTTGAGCAGTCCAGTTTAAACACAAGTGGGGCTGGCTTTTTTTGTGGAGCCTGCAGTGAACTGCCTGTGCTCCCTTTTCAGAACCGTGCTCGTAAATCTTCCCCTCAAGCCCTGAAACGCCTCTTTGTGACCGTCACCCTTGAGAAACGCGGCATCCTGGCCCCAATACATGAATCTGCTTTGGCTAAAGATCATCCCTGCTCAGGAAAGCACTTTGAACCCTGCTCAGCTTTGAGGAAAGGCTTCCATGCCTTTCCGAGGAGGAGGAGGAGGGGGTTTCGGGCATGGGTCAGAAAATCAGAATCACAGGGCAGTCTGTGGAAGGACAGAGGTATATAAATAAACCATGCATAAACCTAAAGTAAGCAGGATGAGAATTGCTTCTTAAAATTCAATTGGGAGAGCTTCCTGGGTGTCCTGAGCTCCTAGGTGGCCACAGCACCTCTCCTTCTCCCCAGGGCCGGCACTGGCCCTGCGATGTGGCAGTGATCCTCATGGGTAGCTCCCGCCACTCTTTCAGGTCCCCATTATGCACAAATTAAGGGACATCTGTAAGTGTTGCACCAGAGTCAGCTGTTATTCGTGGCTTGCCTTTCAGCATTTGTTATAAGGGGGTTTTCAGCAGTTAAAAAATACCTTTTGTTTTCCTGTGAGGCAGCCTGGCATTATTACTCTTTACAGAGAGAATAATGAAGAAGTTTGCTTAAATATAACTGAAAATGCCAGGGGAAGATGTGAGAAAAAACATGTTATCCCTCTGCCTCGGTTTTTCACCAAGAAGAGCTCATCTGTCTCTCTCTGTACAGGTAACATAAGTGTTAAAACCTAGGCCTTGCTGTCACCACAAAGCCACTTTTGCCATAATTTACAGAGCTCCCTGAGAGAAACACAGCACATTACTACAGTTTAGCTGTCACTGGCCTAGTCACACAGCCACACAATGCCATGTGACCAGTTGGCTAGGTCAGCATTTGAGCACAGTGGCTGGAGCTACCGTTTCTGGGAGAGGTGCTTCCCACTCTTCTCCCTGCACCTCAGGCAGAAAGTAATGCTGGCTTCACTCCCGGCCAGAGACTGCATGTGGGCAAGAGGAGGCATTCAGCCATGTGGGCTGATCACACTGTCCAAGCAGTTGTTCATTGCCTCAAGGAAAATGCAGCATGCCAGATGGGCTTATCCCCCTGGCCACAAGTCAGACCTTGCTGGGTTAAGCTGACAAGAGTTATTTCTTGGGCATTCCAGGGGAGTTTTCCAGCGTTGCAGTGTCAGCTGGGGACATGAATATTTGATGACTTATCTGCTGTAGCGCTCTAAATGTACCAGCATCAATAAGATCATACCTTTAAAAGCCTCTTCTCATACTCTCCTCATAGAGGTCATGTGTGGAAGCTCTTAGTAAACTTTGTCCTCCTCTTCTCATTTTGCCCTAACCGTAACATCTTCATTCTCCTAAGCTCTTCCTGAGGAAAAAATTTGGCTCACACTGTGACACTCAAGGTTTATTGCCTTAAAGTGTCCAGATTAATAGAGTACCATGGCATGGCACTGGCCCTGTAAGTGGCTTCAATGTACGGGCAGCATTGTTTCCCTGTCAATAGACATCAAGTGCAGTCCAATAGGCTTTCAGTATGTCATTAAATAAAGAAATAAAATAAATATGACTGAAAGATTTGCTAGACATCATCTCTTCAAAAGGTCACGGAGAAACAAGTTTTGAGTACAGAAGATTATGCTTTACAGTGTGGGACAACGAACAAGAAGAGAAAAGAAAAAATTTCACAAAAATCTAGGCAATGGTTGGTGAAGGGAGGCCAGCAGCCAGTATATGGTGGAAAGTCAGTTGCTGTAATCATTTGAAAGATGGTCTTAATGACTTTCTTTGCTCTGTAGCCAACAGCTTTCCTATGAGCCAGCAAGACCATTCAGCAGGTGACCCCCTCTACAGAGGGAATGGGCATCTAGGGGGCCAAGACAAGGTCAGGCTGTTGCTTTTTTAGTCTGGATGCTACTTGTTTGCTGTATCTTACATGGTATTTGTGAGGGAAAGAGGGACAAAATAACTGAACAATGAGTGTCAAAAGCTCAACTGGAACCATGGCCAGCCCCATTGAAAACAGTCCAAACCGTTCACTGACTCATAAGAACCGAGACATTATGTGGGCAGTGGTTTTATGCATGGTCCATCATCACTGCTTCTCCTGCCTAGTATCGGCATGAAGGTTGATCTTCGAAAAATGTGAAGGGGTAAGAAGATGAGGAACAAAATAATATAGCTCATATATCCATATAGAGCAAGGGCATAAGACAAACCCATAGAATCCTTGCTACGAAGAATTGGACATTTGCTCTTATCTTTCTTTTCCTGCCCTGTAACCAGTTATTCAGCCATTATACAACCTTAATTTTACACAACAGCACTTATTTGCTCTTGAAGTTCCAAATTAGGTAAAATTTTTGTGGAAAACCTTTTGAAAATACAACAGTTTCATCAGGCAAATAATCATATGCTTGCTGACACCTTTGGAAGACTCTAACTGATTTTTCAGGCAGGACATCATTGTGCAAAATTATTATTAACTCTTCCTCAGGTATTCATATGTTGCAAGGTGTCCCCTAGCTCTGCCTTTTGTTATGCTTCGTTTCAGGTTGCTTGGCATGGCTGTGATGCTTCCAGGCCTGTATTTCTTCAGCATCTCACAAAGCCCTCTTAGAAGTCAGCATCACTTATGCTTCATTTCAGTCTTCAAGGACCAGTAAAATTTTAAGCAAGAAGTCACACAGAACCCTTAGTAATTCAGCTATTTTACCTCTGACTTCATTTAAATATGGCCCGGCCTTGATGATTTCTGCTTGAGTGTTTTGCCAATTTGTTCCATAACTTCTTCTACAGCCAGATACTCTGGTTAAGTCCCCATAAAGAAGGGTTCAGACTTGGCAAAGGAATGAGAAGAAAACAAATAAAAGCTATAAAGCCCAGCTCAGCAATAAGCCTACCCAGCAAAGCTGGCCCCAGCTCTGTTTCTGGATCCTGAATAACTTCTCAGAGTACATAAAATTTACAGGGTTTTTCCCCATTGTCTTCATCTTTCACTGTGAATAGTTGGGTTACAATCTTCACATTTCTTCTTTCCCTTAGAAGACATCTTAATGAGTGAGGAAGATCACAGGCACCCCTTGAGAATATTGACTGCTCTCAGAAATTATGCTCATATCCTAATTTTAGATGCAACCTGTTTGTCACACCTTCTACTGTGAGCAAACACAAGGCTGGGGCTGATAAGGGGCCTGTGTGTCCATAAATGTGACACTGAGGTGCTGAAGTGGGAGCAAGAAGGGACAAGAACCTGGGGGTCATGCGAAGAAGGTCCAAATAGAACTGGGGAGATGCAGGATACCTAGCTGAGCCAAAGGTCTTGAGACATCAGCTACTCAGCTCCTCCACCGGCTACTGTCTGATTGCTGCATTTCAGTCAGGTATCAGACACCCTAAAACCATCTTTATTTTCTCATGGAGTGTCAGCCTCAGTGTCACCGTGCAGGGACTCTTGGAGCGTTATGGCCTCTTTTGAACCCATTAATACTGGCAGCACCACGCAGAGTTCAGTACCCAGTTTCAGTTTATTTAAGGCTTGTTTTAAAAAAACATTATGTGCTGAATTTTATTAAATCAACTTAATAGGAGCCGTGAAGTAAAACAAATAAATATGGAACTCATTTCTGCAGTTAGTGGGAATTATTCTGTTTGTTTACAAAGGCCATTAAAAGCTTAGTGGAGGTGTTCATTTCAGCAAGGAGGCCTCATTGATGGATCAGTGCAGCCTTGTCAAAACTGTATCCAAAATTTCACAGCAGTGCTCTCATTAGGCTCTAACGGTTGAAAGAAAACACAACTGAAGAGAACTATTAATGTTTCCCGGTGGCCTCCAACCTCCTTCACATTAGCTTTTCCCAAACCACACTGCATAAAAACTTTTCTAAGATTTTTGGGGGCTGGTAGCTTGCAAAAAGGACAGAAAAGGGAGGAGCTGAGTGCTTTGTGTTCTTAAAACAAGGCATATTAAAACAGAAACCTTGATAACTGCAGAGGTGCTTAAGCTGTTGCACAATGTAATGTCTCTGACAAAATGCTCAACAGCAGAGAAAGAATTATACATTAGTAAAAATGTAAGAATAATACCACAGAGTATTAAAATCCCCATTTTAAAATGTGAACTAAGTATTTCTTAGGTGTGAGAGTTCAGGGTTGACCTTAACTGCTAGAAAACACCAATTTTAGTTGCATTTCAATATGAACACATGGAGCCATTGTATGTTTTCCCCCACAGACTTCCACAAGCATATATACTGTTTGATGTATAGATTTTTCATATCAAGAAGTCAGAAATATGGGTCTGGAACAATCTCTAGTCAAAACAAATTCTATATTTGCTTTTAAGAACTTAATGGTTTCCGAACACAGGTGATCATCTCGGTTGCCTCCTTAGCCAAAGTACCCAAAGAAGTGACCGGCTTTTAGAGCGGTACAGAGCCTGCTGCTCCACCGGTGTCACAAAGAGCCTTGGGTACCTGGCATTTCTGGATGTAGCACCTTTGCATGGCTGCACACCTCCTGAGCACATTTTCAAGTAACTTTTCTGAGCACCTTTTCAAAGAGAACCTGTGTTAAGTGCTGCAGTGGGGGGCAGATGACTTCTTCCCATAGGTAGCTGGCATAGCGATCTTGAGACTCCGGTGTGATCCTCAGCAACTGGATGAGCACTTGAAGTACAGCTTGGCCACTCTCAGTACAGTCTGCTATATATCATATGATAAAATCTGCCTTCTATTTAGGCTTTTAGAAACCTGATACAAGTAATTTCTTTTTGTCTTTGGACCAGTAACTTGCAAAAGTAACTAATGAGGTCGGATATGATGTGACGACTTTGCATCTCTTACATTTTTCCCTTCTTACCTTCTTACTTTCCCCAGGTGACTGTAACAACTTCTTGCAGTCATGTGTAAAAGCGTGTGATTGATGTTACCAGCTGGAAGAGACAGGTTACAAGCCAGTGAGGACCAGGTCCTCAGAAGAATGTCACATGCTCTGGCAATCTGGAGGCCTATTGGCTGCCATCTGAGGGCTTTTCTCAGTGTCGTCTCCAACATCATCACTGTGTCAGCCTAAAATGTCCATGCCTGGATGGCCTGTGCTCAGTGCTGTGGCCATGAAGGAGAGAGATGCAAGGGGAGAAGGATGTGCTGGTCATAGTGGCCATGTTTCCTGTCATCTTCTCATTTTAGAGTCTCACCAAGCACATAGGGCTGCAGAACTGAGCCCAGAGTTGCTCAAAACAGTCAGCATCTGCCCCACTCTGGCTCAGACTGTGCCTTGTGAAGGCAATACTGAGTGAGCATCAGAGGAAGGGCAAGGCAGACCACAATGTGGAGCTTTCACAAAGGGAGTTTCTTAGTGTGTGTGTTGGAATGCTATTGGGAGGTTTCTGTGAACAGCATGAAACAGTCCATGGATAAAATACAGAGACAAGCTTGGGGACATGAGTAGGATTCAGAGTCTTGAAAAGGAATGAGATAAACTAGAGAAATTGAATCCAAACAACTCAGAGGATACAGTAAATTCCTAGTGTGGGAGGAAGAAAAACAGTATTGTACAACTTTCAGCTGTGAAGATATTCAGAGGGTAAATATCTTATGTCAAGTTCTGGATTTCAATCAGTTTTATTTTATCTTTGTTTCAATAGAATTTTTTTCCCAAATGTAATCCTCATTAAGTCATGCGAAAGATCCAGGCTAACTGTTGATGTTACAGATTACAGGAAAGATGTGAGGAATACTGACTATCCCCTTTCCATAGAACTAGTGAGCAATAATCCCTGAAAGCTGTGGCCTTTTAACGAGCAACTATAACACAACAGATTTCCTAGAAGACTATTAAACAGAGATAGAAATCTCTTTAAAATCTTTATTCAGCTTTGCTAATCAACTGCCACTGCTGTTTAAGGTTGGAACTTTTTCTATTCATTTTCATTATTTCAGAATGTCCCCTGCCAGAACCATTGTAAAGCTTTCTATTAAAATCCTTCTTATTGTAGTGGGATGAATTTTATTTCTTTTTCCAAAAGACTGATTTAATAGAAACTTGGCACCAGAAAAAGTGTTTCTGTTTCATTACTATGCTATATAAAAGTTCATGGGGCTCTCAGAATATTCTTTCTAAGAAAAAAATCCTTAGCATATGCTTGGATACAGAACTTACTGGCAATTATACAGTAGTCATCTTTCAAATACACACTTCCTATGTTGTTGCTATTAGCAATCATCCTTAAAATGCAGAATGAGTACTGGAATGCAGCTCATACTCTGCAAATTTTTTCAAAATGTTACTCAAGTCACTCTTGTGGTAGTTTGTACACAAAGAAAGAGCTTGAATTTTTTTAAAGCCTATTTAATTTACACTTCACGTTACTTTGTTAAAACCATATTTCTAGTGTTTTTATTATAGCAGCTCTTTTCAGTGTAGCCCAATAAATTCTTGTTTGGCTCACAGAAACAATAATAATTTTTAGCACTTACATAGGACTCTAGGTTTTTAAAGTGTTACCCAACTATCAACTAATTAATATTTGTTCAACCCAGACTGGCCATATAAAGAGAATGCAGTGAGTGAAAGGAACATTTTCTCTGTCACTACTAACAAGATTAAAGGTGTTGATGTTGTACAAACTCAAAAAATGAGGCACAGTTTGAAATAACCCACCTGCTATTGATTTTGGCCAAATTATTGGCAATCCCAAACTTGTAGATTACTTTTCAGTGCTACCAAAGGAGAAAATGAGAAAGTGCTTGTTTGCCTGCCTTGGTACCCAAAGGCAAGTGCTGACAATAGGAAAAAGCCTTCCATCTTTCCATTTTTTAATACACACAACTTTTCAGCAGCATAGGAAGCAATTTTTTCTAAGCACCCTCTAGGTCATTTTGTCATGGCAAGGGGCACAAGGCCCACAGGGGATGGTGTCCTTGTGTGCTGTTCTCCTCCCACCTTTCCTTTCTTGCCTTTCTCACAGCCAGGCTCAAACCTTCTCCACTGACTCATCGGGACTTGGACCTTAGAAAGCTAAGCATTAGAAAAGCATTAGAGATGCTTTCTAGCATACATTTGGTTTCAATATATTAAAAAGTTGATTGAGTAATCTTTACGACAGATGGGGTTTCCTGTAAACCAGGACCAAAAGATTACCTTACTCGGCCATATCTGACGTGCTTGCCCAGCAGTCCCCTCTACAACGTTTCCCGCAAGAGTCCCTGAGCTGACTGGGCTTCTGGACCCACAATAAGGTTTTTGCAATAATTTCAAAGTATGACTCTTGCATGTGTTCTGGAAATAACACAGCCATAAACATAACTGGAAATTTCTAACTGTCAGTGATTTCATACTGACTTTAACAATAGCCAGTAAACATATAGTTCAGACTTTAATCCAATTTTCTCAGTAAAACTCATTTCAGTAAGATGCTCCAGATAATACTTTCTTGTGGGATTACTGCACAGCTTGGGTGGTGTATCATTCACTCTTCATCTTTTATTAATGCTCTGTATATGTAATATATGACCTCAAATCCTCGCCAGTGCTGTGTTCCTAAACCCGTGGAATTAATTAGCTGCTTTCATGTTCAGTTTTGACTGCTTTAACACCACTGGAATTTCACTAATCACATTAGACATTAGCACCATTCACAGATTTCTATTCTTACAACTTCCCAGCGTTTGCAGCCATCCACAGCTGACGTCTACGGGGGAGGCAGAAACATTGTGGAGACTCTTCTGCTCACGAGGCATCCCCCTGCTGCCGGGGGAGCACGCCACAGCTGCAGGGCTCCATGCTGACACATCTACTAACAGGATTAGGACTCTAAGTAGAAAAAACATATGTCGTTTGCAATATAGCTGGAGAGCTACCAACAGCTGTAATTAAGGATGCCTATGCACTTCCATGCTAAGCCCCTGTTTTCATTTGCTCATAACTTTCCAAAACTTTCACCTATAAGGCTGAACTTTTACAGTCCTGCTTTCTGCCAAATTGTGACTTCTTTTTTTTTTTTTCTTTTTTTGCTTTTGTTCAAAAGAAAAAAAGAAAAAGGAGTATGTCCATTTTTTTCAATGAGAGAAGAGACATTTTTACAAAATTCCCTCATGTAAACATGTGGATTGGAACTGATTTATGCTAGATTTTCTATTTCATTTAATTTTCATATGGCATTTTTAGCTCTTAAAATATGTCCCAGCAGCTGGCAAGTATGGAATAATATTTTAATAAAGAAACAGAAATAATGCAACACACTTTTCCTCTACACCTTGAAATGTTCAGGTACAGAATTTTAGAGTCGGTGTAATTACCAGCTAAAAGTTTTTCTCCTCAGTTTCCTCTCAGGCGCAGAGAGATCTCAGACCTTCACCCTATAAATGTAATAAAGCTCCTCTTGTGTTTCTCAGTGTGGAAATTGGGAATGAACAAACAATACTGAACACGCAGGCATGTCATGACTCTTTCTTAGCCTGCTCGGATAACATCGTGTGGCACACAATTGTTCACTGGTGCAACTAGAAAAATGTGAGTGTGGGTAGGATATTTCTAGGATTTTTTATTTTGTCTGCCTTTTTTCCCCCTTTCTGGATTAATTAGATGATTTTTTTTTTTATTCACTTATTGCCTTCTCACCAAGTTTCTCATTCACAGACAGGAAACTCAGCTTTACTAATGAGACATTTAGATGCAAGTTGCTTTTAAAATGCAGTTATGTTTTCAAGCTTTGCCTTTGCAAATTACAATTTATATTTTTGAACATCCTGGGAGAGAGAGGCAACTTTTTCTAAAAGTAATGATCTAGAAAATCTTCACAGAGGATCTCCTAATGTTCTTTTGAAATGTACCCATTTAAAAAGGAAGCAAATGATCCTAATAACATCAGTGAGGTTTTTTGTTTGTTTCTTTCATAGTTTTCAAAAAGACGCTGTTTTAGATTGCTCACAAATTAGATTTGTTATAAATCTAAAAATTCTCTTAGAGCTGAAGAATTATGTGATGGCTGTTATTTAATTGCTACAATATAAAAAGTTGCGGTAGAATATTAGTAGGATAGAAAAAAAAAGGTATTTTTAAGAGACGAAAAAACTTCGAGAACCTCAAATAACAACTTGCCCTGCTCCCCTGAATATACAGTGTTATGAAATGGCCTTTAACTAAGTTTTGTGTACTATTTTCTGACTGGACTGTCCTCCAACTTAGGGTCAGGGTGGCTAATTAATATTTTTTCACTTCCAAGGCTTTTGTAGTATGGATTTCTTTAATGTACACCAGCTTGGACAAGAACACAAATATAAGAATGTTCCTTTCTCCTTAGGCACTTTAGGACTTCCATGACTCTGACTCAATGGCTGAGAAGCTGGGATGAATCTATCTTCCCAGCACGCTCTAACATGATGTTCTCAGTGCTCTCTCCTCCTCATTATTCTCCAGCCTCCAGCTCCACTTCACAACAGGTTCCCTACATCCTCTTGCATTAGCTGAGAGGGTCCTGCATGCACAGTCCAAGATGGGAACATACCCAGCTGCCCTCTGTGGGCTCACAGGTGCTGTCTGTCTCTGTGGAAGTAGCCAGAGGCTCTGGAGGACTCAGCAGTCACGCTTTGAAGAAGCAGGTACTTCAAGCTTTTCACTATTTGTCACTATTCACTATTCATTATTCACTATTTTGAATTGTCACACAATTCAGTGAAAGGCACATCCCTAATGCAAATCTCAGGCCTCTTCCCCAAGGCACTGCTATGCAGTGCTTGTCAATTGATTATCAGAAGCACCTTTTTTAGCCTTCAAAAAGTAATATATTCTCCCCAAATCTCTTAGAAACACCAGAACATCTTTGCTGAAAATTTCCCAAAGAATAATGGGTACCAAAAATATATCCCTGGAAAGAAAAATAGTCATTTCTGAATGGTTGAAAATCTGTTAAAATTATTAGCAGCTGAAAGCTGCTCTTCTTATAATGAGAAGGGTTAGATAAGAGATGCAGTAGTTCCATCTTGATCTACAATACTTGTGCATCCATGTAGGATGTGAATACAGGATTGGTACAGAGGAAAAGGTATCTCATGATGCTTGGAGCATATCATGTTAGTTCAGTGATTTATGTTTTTAATACAGCCACTCCTCTTACTTTGTCTATTGTGGAGCCACAAGCACAGCTGAAAACAGGCTTTAGCCCAGTATTTAAAAAGGAAATGGGAGAAGACAGAAGATGTTTGTTGATTCCCATCTTATCCTTGTTGAATCCCCACCAGTGTGACCCCAGCCTGTTAAAAAAATCAGACATCTCAAAAATGCACATAGTTTCTAAATTAAAAAAAAAAAAAAAAAGAACAAAAATCATCAAGGAAACTTTTTTTGCTGTAAATAAGTCACTTAGCTGTACAATTCACAGATAAATAGCCTTATTGTTGTACCTTGAACTGGGGAAATGCTTACATGGCATATTCAAAATTATATGAAAGGTATTTCAATTTGTTCTTAAATTCCATGTAAATAACCTTCACACGGTAGGGGTGTGTGTGTGCTTGGTTTTGTTTTTTTTCCCCAGAGAGAACTCCCACTATCAGTTTGGGAAAATAGTTATCCTTCCTGTACGTCTCATGATCTTTTCCCAACAAATGAAGTGGAGGGTTTTTTTTTTTTTTGCAGCCACCTTCAATCTCAGCTGAGTCCCTGTATTTAAGCAATCCCTTAGATTTTAATGCCCAAATACCTGGAGCCAGCACCCTGTTCTATCAAGAATGGCTCTCCAAAGCCTCAGTGGGTATACTGGAAGCTATGAAGTGCAATGCAGTCATTTCAGCTAAACATTACCTGCTCCTGACCCTGGAACGGGAAAAGTCAAAGTTCTTTTGGAAATGACACATTGTGACCTGCAGTCTGCTGTAGCACATTAAGTCTGATAAATGATCAGAAATGATGACTTAAACAAGCATCTAAGAGAGAGTATTTTGCTTAATGTACCCAGCAGTTAACCTCATGTAGCCACATTGCATAGTGGGCTCATTTGGAAGCCGTGTAGGCTTAGCTGAGAATAAACAAAGCGTTGCAGTACCATTAAACGTTTTCTACATCTCCCTTCTGTGTTAATGTGGTTCAGTGCCTCTGTCATGAAAATGAACCGAATGGAGTTTCCCACACTCTCGACCACAAAGAGTGCACTATATTGCCTTTGCAAGAGACATTTTGTACTTTCCTGAACACATGCCTGTTTCAAGAGCAAACCCTGATTTTCATAGAACTGAAGAGGTCTGCAGCACAGGAAAGAAGCAAACACAAACCAGAAAAAAAAAAAAAGTGGAAGTGATGTCAAAACCATGCAACTTCTCCAGGTGGCAAAAAAAAAAGTCCAATATATGCACAAAAAGAAGTTATTTTCTTTTCCCACATCCGCAAAATGTTCTCCAAGCGAAATGGCAAATCTAATCCTCCGGCCTAATAAGTTCTCAAATTTTTAATTTAGGCATTTTTGCTAGAGCCCTATAGGTACTAGAATAATGTGAGCTTTATCTCTGTATTAAGTTGCTCAACTATAGTGACTTCATCATTTCATTTAAGCACCTGTTCTGGAAAATAGGTCCTTATCCTCCAAACACTCACATCTAGTAAGTATTCCCATTTGAACTCTAAAAATTGTATCCCAGCTCTTTAGGGTGATTTACGGCATACTATTAGAAACATCTATAAGCACCTGAAATGTGTCAGTGGATGAACATGAGCAATAATTGTAAATATAGTTTATGAGTTAAGCAGTGCACTGATGTTGACGGCCAATGCTCAGCAAAATATTGAATCTCCCAACTCCTGTTTAAACTCCCAACTGGCTTCAGCTGGAATTTAGACTTCAAATGGGAAGTCAGGAGGCCAGATGCTTTGCTGATCATGGGTCTTTGGCTGCAAAATGCTGAATCTTCCCAAAGGAGCCAGTGGAAATGATAGTAGAGAAGTATTTTATGCATGCATGACTCCTCTTGGAGTTTGTTCAATGAAGGAAAATCTCTCTTGAAGTTCAACTGTCTTTCTTGTTTCTCTCACAGTCTTTTTTTCACAGGCTTTTATGAACTTTTATGAACAACAAACTGAAAGGGTGCCTGTGCCCTGGAGGAGGGGTTAGGATATGTGATCTGGCCATCAAGACAGACAACCCAGCTCTTCAATGTCAACAGGAAAGGTTCAGCTCCTTTATCCACAAAAATAATTTTATTTTCTTATGAAGAGGAAATCCACTGTCTTTGCTTCTTCTCTGCCTCTACCACTTCTCTGCAGGTCTCCCTGACCTCCATGCAGAGTAGAGGGATGAGGCAGGATTCTCAGAACTCAGGAAGGGAGGGAAGGGAGGGTGACCTGAACTTTCCATGCACAAGATGTGACTGTGCTCACAGAGTTCATGTCCAAGTCCCCTCCTTTGCTACTGCCTGACCTACCTCCATCTTTGTCAGCTTGGTGAAGACGTCCTTCATTCATGGTGCTTCCTTACTCATGTGTCAAATATCTCCAAGATTTGCTCCACTATTTGACAGGATATAATTAATGCAGGGGTGAGCTTGGCCCAACACACCTAAATATTAGTTTATGTTCCTACTTCTGCAGTAACGTTAGTAGAATGCCCATATCCATGTAAATACCAGAATTCTCTCTGCTACTTTCTGTCTTATTTTAGCCTCCTACTTGCAAATCTGCTGGAATCCTTTGCTTTATGTATTGTTGAACTGTTTCTGTGAGACTTGAGCTTGGCTGCAACTGGGATTCCTTTACTTTTTGTTTTTAAAGTTAGTATCTTAAAGAAAGGAAAATAAACATAAAGTCAGAATTTCCTGCGGGACAGTGGGAAGGGGAGAGATCAGATCAGCTGTAAGATGTTGGTGTTATTTTCCCAGGATATGCTTCTTTTTTAGTTCTGTTTTTTTTTTTTTTTTTCCTTTTTATTTATTTATTTATTCACTCTTTCTAAAATCACCTGTAGACTCTTGGACAAAACTGGAAGGTTTTCTGGGTTTCAAAAATAGTAGGGCTCAAATTGCCAAAAGACCACCTCTAGGGTGAATCTTCCTGTGCTCAGTGGTATTCTTACAGCATGGATGCTTCCACAGGGAAAAAGACCTAAGCTGTCTTCTTTCCTTGCCCAACCTGCCAGTGAGCAGTTGCTGCTGTCCTGTCACTGGTATCACCCTGTCCTCACTCACCTCTGAACTGGTCCATGAATATTGCAGGCTCCTGAGAGTGGGGAGAGCCTACAGCTGAGCTAGCATAGTGTCAGCACAGTAGGGACGTATTTTGTGCTTAAGCATCATCCTTTAAGTTCCTACAAGAAACAGGAGCAAGAGCAATTTGTCTCCCTAGGAACTTTACCTGCATTTTTTTTTTTTTCCTGTCTAAGCTAGTTAACCCAAAGTACTTATGCTAAAGTGTTTCTTTGGGCACTGGCTTGAAATAACTATTTGGGAATTCCCCTCTTGGAAAATTGTGGCTTAACATCTGAGATGAACCTGGCATACAAGCTGTCACACATGAGAGCAGAACAAGTACACACAGCTATCACCACATCAAAGACAAGACACGGTGGAGGCTTTGAAGCCAAGCAGGAGGAATTCTCAGCACAGGTCCACTCTTGCCCCTTGAGCAGCTCCTCTGCTTGGAGACATATCACATGCAGAACTTCTCTACTATGAAGCAGCAGTGAAGTTCCTCAGCATAGACATGGGCATAAAACAGTATAAATAGCAAAGGATATTAAAAGCGATTCCAAAGTGAAAAATGAGAACTCCACACCTCATTTATCTGTAAATGGCACAGACTCTACACTTTATTGCTTATTAGTTTGTTCTCCTAAAGAGAGAACATCACGTGAAGCATCAAAGTGCAAGGACAAAGTGAAACGAGGATTGTGCCTGTCCACAGGGCCAAGCTCTAAAGCTGTACTTCAGGCTTTTACCTCCTCTCCAGTCCCAGTTTTCCCTGAAGAAGATAAGCCATGGAACCTGCAGGACCAAAATCTTCGCTGCAAAGTCTCCTCCAATGTCTAGATTCCCCAATGTGCTGAGAAAGTTTATCCCCCTCTTTGGAAGGAACGGGATATCCTCCTTAGATGGACCAGCCTCTGCACACTGAGGGCCCTGTGCACACAGGGCTCTGCATCCCTGAGGAATATATACCCAGACAAAGTTTGGAGTGTTTGGCTATGATCCTGGAATAACCTCAACGAAGTCGATGGATTTTCCCCAGATTTACTTCAGTATAATGAGCTAAGAATTTGGACCTCTGTGCCATATTGTGTGGAATTTTATTAATTTTAAATAAAGTTTCCACCTTAAATGAATTGCAAGTGCTATCTGTTTATATATATAACTTCATGCTCTTTATTATTTAAAATGTCCAATTTGCTAGATGAAAACATAAATACTGACTGCAGCTGTAGAATTTAATAAAACCTCAGGTTTGAGCTAGCAAGTGAAAAAAAGTATATTATTGGAAACTTGTGGTCAAACTTGAAGCTTGAAGGAAATATTTTAGCACTATCACAATATTAAATTGCAATCATTATTTAATTTATCTTCTCTGAAATGACTTAAGGGAAGTGCACCAAAAGTCCTATTTACCTAAGCCAGGAAATAAGTCAGTGATCAGCTAGGTGGATGAAGTAATTGAAAGCTGACAAGGGACAATATAATGCCACTATTGTAACAGCACTTAGAAGTATTGTTTGAATTTGACCTGCTTAGGAATAAATGTTGCACAGTTTTCATTTCATATAAAAATGGAAAAAGGAAAAAGAAAAAAAAGTGTATAGCAATAAAATGTGTTCGTTTTACTGAATTATTGATATTTTTCTTTAAATTGAAAAATATCAGCTTTGGCACATCTGGAGGAAAGGAATGTTCTCCACAATTACTGAGATTTTGAAAAAAAATATAGATGTATTAGAAATTAAGGTATTCACCAGTCATACTTCAAGCAAAAAGTCTGAACCCCTGGGCAACCTGTGCATTTCAATTGTCACTTTGAACTTTGGAACAAAGGGTAGACTGTAAAACCAGTTTATAAAAAGTATTATGAGATACCACAACTGGCATTTTTATGACCTTATTAAACTACATCCAAGTGTCATAAATTTTATGTAATGAAAGTCAATAGGATCGCTGACTTGATTTTAATATTAGGAACATGCTTATTAGTTTAAGAATTTTTCTGAATAAAGGGGTATTTTTGTTGTTTTCTTACCTTAGCAACTGATGTTATGTGGAAGTCATAAATGCCAGATTACATTAATTTTTTTTTCTTCACATAATAATATTGTTAGTAAATTACTTGGGAGTAATGAGCAGCTTTTCTCACTAATTAAAGCTAAAGTTGTTAATTTAGACTCAAAATATTTACCATTCTTATGACAAAGAGCGACTGACCAAGTTTAGATATGAAAACTAAATCATAGTTTAGAAAAAACGGTCTGTCTTTCAAGAAGGAATACTCAAAAAACCTTGTAACATTTTTTTTCCCCAATGCCCTGTCTCTGCGGTAGGAGAGGACCTACTGATGTCCGTTTAAAGTAAACCCATTTTCAGATCTGTTGCTGCTCTAGATGGAGAGCTTATGCCCAGAAGCAGCATAAAAATGCACTGAGATATATCAGAAGCAGAGTGTTCACCACAGGGGGATATTATCTGTGCTGCTCTCTTGAGAACATCAGCTAGCTGAACCAAAGGTCCATGGGAGCCAGCAGTCTGCCTCCAATGCTACCCAAAAGAATAGTCTAGGGAAGAAAAGAGTCATGAGAGAAGAGCATGCACTTATGAGACTTCCTCTCTGCTCCATCACCCTCCTCCAGTCATTTGCAACACTGGCAGGGAGAGTTAGGGTGAATGCTCAGTAGTTGCAGAGACATTTCCGGCAAATGCTTGGCTCCTGTCATGAGAAAATGTGTGAGTTTTGCTGTTTGTACATCTATATTCCATCTAGCCAGCCTGCCTGGATTTCCTGAGCATCAGGAGCAGCAGGTCTGTCTTCCCCAGAAGTCAGACATGAGCATGTGGGGGTGGCCAAGGATCCCCCTACACTTATCCTCAAACTGCCCAATGTATGTTCACCATCGCTTCTGAGAGATCCCAGCTACTGACAGAACCCGGTCTGCAATCCAGCAGCTTGCTGTCCACAGTAGCCAGGACAACACCTTCTGCCAGTGGCAGCATGCCTCCAAGGGGATGACCAGCAGGAAGGTCAGTGCTCCCATCAGCCAAAAAAACAGCAAGCAGCAGACAGCTGTCAGGATATGGATAAAGCTATGGTTGGTTCAGGTATGCTTAGTGGAAATTTTGCTTTTACAAAGAGGACAGAAGGATCTCATATTATGTTCCTGTTGGAAATGTGTTTTAAAAAAGCAAGAAGGGAAAACCACCACAACACCAAAAATATGTTGTGGCCATTCCTGAGACTTGTGTGTCAAAAAGCATCATAAAATTTACCCAGCGTATTTTAAGCATTTGGATTATTGATAATTTAACTAGGCTGGGTTGTGCAAGTGAAATGGCAACAATTTTTCCTCCTCAATTTTTCCTCATGTTGCAGAGAGAATTGCAATTCTGCACTGGGGTCTGAGATTTTTTGTGAACACCTAGGGTGCCATTTTCTCTCTCACTTTTTTCCTGCAGCATCCTGTCTTCTCCATTCTCCACATCCATTTATCAAGGGCCAGAAGAGCACAAGGTGGTCCTGCAAAGACAGCCCCACTGACAGCTCTTCATGGAAGAAGCTTTCTTATACCCTTTTGTGACAGCCACTGGCTGAATGCCATGTTGTAGTCCATAAATGGCTGTAGATGGAGAACATGGAAACCTTGTAGGTTTCCTTAAAATACCAAAAAGAAAGTTAAAGCTTATTCTAAACTTTGGGAGGGAAACAAACCCAAAAACATTGATGCAATCAGTGAGATATTAGAGAATTTCACACATAGACCTGCTCCAGGATTGCCAGACTAAAGGGGAGAAGTCTGACAAGAGAAGAGAGAAAAGAGAGGAAGGTGAAAGAAGAGAAGCCCCTAAAAAAAAACCCAACAAAACAAACAAACAAACAAAAACCACAAAAATCCCCAAAAATTAACACTGAAAAAAAAAATAAGCAAAACCAGAATAAAAGGTAAAACTGGAGAAGAAAATAAAGGAGGCATAGAATGCCAGAAATAACAGACTTAAAATCTGGACAAGTTAGGAAAATAAGAAAGATTTATTTCTAACCAAAAAGGGACACATAAACATAGACAATTTGTCGTGAGTGAAGTAGTCTCAATGCATGGATAACTACTTGTTTTTAGTATGATCACACAATTTGTCTCCACTAAATAGTCTGCCTGGCAAAAGACTGTACCTTCATCAGCACATCTCCTAAATGCCTGAGAAAGAAAATGAATGAACTCTGGAGAAGCAGAGAAACAGGAGGAGCACCTGTTAAAATAGATAGCAATTTGTTACAGATACCATTAAACTGCAGCTGGCATAGGAATTCCCTGCACCAAAAGCAAGAAATGTTAAAGAAATCTTTAGAAGGACAGGATACCTGCTGCAGGAATGTCAGGAAAGCTGTAGTTCATTTTGTCTTTTAAACCGTGTGTGGGAAGTACCAGTCTTAAACAAAAGATCATTTGCTCAAGGGAGAATGGAGGGAAAACCTCTGCAGGAGGTTTTAAGGAGCCTATCTGCTTGGACCATAGGGAGAAGCTAGTAAAGCTAAGAAGATAAGGTAAAAAAGGTGGTTATTTAACAGTGGGATACATCTCACTAGGAATCTCTTGATGCATCCCACCGTTATATAACAGATTTCTAGCTGCTACTAGCACACACTGTTTTCAGGTCTCAGTTTAACTGATAGAAAATTACAAAGGACAATTCTTTCCTTATTTTAATTAATCGTCCTAAGGAAAAAAAAAAAAAATCACTCTCCTCCCAGATTATCTTTCTCCGCTGACTGCGTGCTTGAAACTGGGTTGGTGGATTTCTGATTCCCATGCTGAGTGTCTACTGAATCAAAGAATCACAAAAGAGTCTGAGCTGAAAGGGTCCCAGAAGGATCATCAAGTCCAACTGGTTAAAGCACACTTTGTGGCAGAAGATCACCATGGCAATACACTGCCAGTTTTGTAGAACAGAAACCTGAGAAGCAAGCAAGATGACTAAACAAGCATGATAAGAATTAACAGAAATGGAAATTGCCCTCTGTTTCACATCAGTTCAAAAAGAGCAATGATGCAAGAAAAATGTTACAGAGTAAATCAAAATATTGTTTTTCACATTTCAAATTGCTAAAGAAATTAAGGTTACTCAGAGAATAATAGGATATGTGCTTTTGGAACTAGCTGCTAACTATGGAAATAAGTTGTCCCATGTGTATCCTGTGCATGTAGCCCAGGATTATCCCTAAATTCACCTGCTAATCAAAGTCCTAACATGTTCCAGAGCCTTTAAATCCCAAGTTCTATTTCTTCACTGACAAATCACAGCTGAGACATGTGTTAAGGAAAGAACTCTAAACTTGAGATAGTACTCAAAAAAACCAGTAATATCATTAAAAGTAAGCTTATAAACCAGTCATGAGAGCTGCTGGGGTAGCCTCTCACTCTGAAGGGCACAAGGAGGGTGATGGGGTGAGGGTTGTGTAATGTAGTGTAGCAGGGGCTAATTAGTGAAGCCCAAGTGTGCTTCGTGGCTCTATCCAGGGTACTTCTGAGCTCCTTGGAACTCACAAAGTGAGTTATGCTGTCAGCCAGGATAATCTTGAGCAGAGAGACCAGAGGAGAGATGTCTGTGCTTTTCTTCCTCCCCAGCTGTGTGCCAGGGCTTCCCATAGCTGCCTCCCCTCCAAGGGCATCCCTGCCTGCAGAGAGGGGATTGCAGTGCTTTTCATTAGGGACAAAAATGAAGATGATTGGAAGGGTGTATATACTACATCACTATGATATTCCTCATTACTAAATTACTACTATTATTATACAGTGCATTATTATACTATTGCTTTCTACTACAGAGACTGATAATTGTGCCATATAATTTTATTTTGATATTATCAGCTTTCTTGAAAAATAGTACTTTTTCTAATGCTTGGAGCATTCAAAAAAGGCACATGAGAACAAAATCTGTAGAACAAACACAAGTGTTTTTCTTGAAAATGGTTCTCTGTTGGAACAAAGGTGATCTAATTTGAAAATGAAAAAGGAGGTTTTTTGTACTCTTTCTTAATGCACAAATTTTCTATTGGTGTTGTATCTTTTATGTTCAATCACTAGCCTGGAAATACAATTAATATTTTCCAAGTTAACAACACTATCAAGATTAATAATACTAAACTTATTAATGAAAGCATTGCTTGTATTTGTTTGGAGGCGAATATCTGTATACTTGATCACCCATTTAATGTCAGGCATAGGGATTTCACTTGGAGCTTTGCATTCTGAGACAGGAGTAACAACAAACAGCAATGGCTGTAGTGCAGTACATCATCTCTTTCCTTTTGTAAAACATGCTGTCACAGTAACCCTTGATGTTGAAAGGAGATGCAGGGACTGTCTATGGATCTTTAGTAAACTCAGTTCACGTGTCTTTTTTCCCAATGGATCAGTAAAACAGAATTTTTATGCTTCTTTTGAAATATCTGAGTTGGAGGGTTTCCATCTCTCTTTATTAACGTGTAGACATGCCTGATGGTCAGGGTTGTATAGTGCACCCATCTGTAGCTCCAGGTGTCTAAAGCTGGTCTCTAGGCACTGATAACATAAGGTGTGGTCTACAGAGGGGGGATTTTATTAGTTACATCTTTAGCTACTTGAGGAAGGAAAGCATATTATTTAAGACACTTTGAAGCCTTAAAAACATGTGAAATATGTTTAAGGCATCAAAGAGACTGAAATAGAGGAAAACAGCATGAAACTTGAAGTTCTGAATAAAGCAGGACTACTAAATGAGTTCAAAAACACCCAAACAAGACCTGAGAGATATTAAAAGAGAAGAAAAGGAGAGAATGAAGAAACAAGGCGTACCGTAAGAAGTGCTGGTGCTTTCTGAACTGCATGATGTAAAACCCACTGAAGAAGCTGGACAGAAAGAGAAAGAGGAAATGCACAAAATCAATGACTGTGTAAACATCTGTCTCTTCTGCAAGTAATTATTTTCTTACACATATTACAGGATGGTGCAACTCCAGCCTGTGATCAAGGCCCAGATACAGAAATGCACATCACATGAAGTTGCTGCTCGCAAGAGGTGTGCTCTGATGTATTACACATTCATACACAGCTAACAGTGTGTTCTACCCTTAGGACCTAACCCTGTAGCCCACGACATTGATAGAAATGTTAGCATTACCATCATTTGGTTCTGAGGTGGAAGAACTTGACTTAGAGTTGGCACTGAGGCAAGGTGAGTTTACCCATCTCTGAGCAGCCTCCTACCTCTGCCTCTGCTGTGGGAACCTGGAGAGAGCAAAAGCCGTGTCCATATGGCTCTTAAAAAGCACCTCTTCTTACAAGCCAGGTCAGTCCTGTGCATCAGTGCAAACCCAGGACAGACTGGTCCAATGGCTGATCCTTCCTTTGCACTCCCTTCTACCTCAGGCCACGGTTTACCTGCAGGAGTCAGTGTTTGGGGGGTTCATCACCTGCCCAGCATGACCCCCAGCTAAGGTCTAGGATGGTAAGGAACAGAAAATAAAGCTCTGCAGATAGTAGCACATCTTCTGAGGGGATCTACAGACAGGAAAGGTGTGTGACAGCAAATACCCATGTATAGGTACTTCCCACAATAAATTAAACTTCTTATTCCAGATTTGATGGGTAACCATCAGAAGCATTGTTATTTTAGGGTCACAAAATTTGCAGTTACATATCAAATCACTGTTGGCTTTGTATGCCACTATATACAGTGGTGCCAAAGAACGAGCCTTGTTCAAGGTCTGGAAGTTTGTCTCAGTTCTTTCTGGTCATGTTTTACTGTGGTGACTTTCCTACTACACATCCTCAGGGGGAAGAGCCCTGTTCTTGTCTTCTGAAAGTGCTCCTTTGAAATGCCAACATTACAACAGGGAAAAGTTGTTCAGGCTAGGGATAGCTCTGCAAAGCAGCTACAGTTCAGTGCAGAAATTAATATCATGTGTCAGCTTAACTCTACCTTCAAATAAAGAGTGGGATGAAGAAGACTGACTTTTGACTACACCTGCATAGAAAGGGTTCCGAGAAAAGGCTCCAATGGTAGAGGCACACTCCCAACATCTGCTCCTTCCATTGAACTTAGCTGTAAATTGAAATTCCATTGCAATGTTTTTAGAATCAGTTGAAGTAAGGAGACTGTCAGAAATCCTCTTTAAACTCACCCTTATCCAAACAGGAAGCTGACCTGTAACCCCCGGACGTAACAGTACACCAGTGGAAATTTCATTATCCCCGTTTCGGCTGTACTAAGTGAAAATTAATTGTGTAATTATCTGGATGAGCGCATGTGTAAAATTTTACAATGTGCCAGTTAGATTAAGTAACGTGTTAGTGGCATGGTTTAGTGCAGAGTCAAGGCTGTCTTATAAAAACGGCATAAGAAGTCCAACAAGACTTGAAGGAAAAGAACATATGTCTGAACAAACGTTAACATGAGAAAGTAATGTAATATTTAATACCACAACCTGAGTAAGATCTTAGCCTCCTCTGATGGAGATTCATCTGTCATAGAAGAGACCTTTTGTCTATCACTTTAAACCCACTTAATTTAATGGTCCAAATAGATAAGTGATTACAATATTCAGCTTTTGTCTATATTGCACTGTATCCACTTTATGCCTCTTTCATGTGTATGTTGAAATGTTTTTCCTTTTCTCACTGTTTAAGAGAAAAAACCCTAAAACATAGAAGCAAACACAGTACTCAAGAAATGCAACATGCTGAACCCAATTCCTTCATAAAGAATTCAGGGACACATTTTTCATGGCTTATGGAAATCCTAATACAGCTATTTAGAAGAAACTATTTCCATTTCAAAGCCATAGTCTTGTTTGGATAACGAGATCACTGGGCAAAAGATGCTGCCTGGAAGAAGTCTAGTCCTTTGAGAAGTAATATTATCTTTAAACAGTCTGGTAAGTAATATATTAGGTTCTATCAGTCTTACTGCCAAAGATTCTTGTGTAGATTTCCTTTAGCAATATCAAATAAATACACCGGTAACATATCTTAAAAACAGAGGAATGAAAGTAACTTACAATGGGATTTCAGTGAAATCAGTAGAACAGAATATGTGCAGGAAGGCTTGGTGTTATAGTGAGAAGTCCCACAGCAGCACTCTGCTACTAAATCTGGATGGAGACAGGAGATGATCCAGACATTTCTGTACACAAATGAGGGGTGCATAGAGGAACCAGATCTGAAAGAGTTAGTTCCTGTCATGGATTTTAGGTACGGTGGGATTGTGCTCTTTAAAGGGCAAAGCTCAGGATTTTCATTTCTTGTGCAACTTAGTCTCTGAAAGACTTGTGAAAACACATACAGAAATTTTAGTATTACAGTTCAGTTTTTATCAGTAATTAATCCATCAGACACTTTGAGAAAAAGGGCTACACAAAAGGTAAAATCATAAAACCTAAGCAAAACCACAAACAAACAGGAATGAATGTGTGTGACTCACAAATACACCTTTGTATTTCATTCTTACAACCTAAGATTTTTGTCTCACATGTCTTTTCAAAAGTCCAGATGTTGACTCAGTATATTATTGCATTAAGAAATATGGATGTTTGAAATGGGACAAAACATGATGTTGTAGAACAACTCCTAGAGAGACAGGTCTGTGTCCTGGATGTTTCAGCTGCCTCACTACCCTGTTGCAGAAGGGATGTGGGAAGAGCTCTGGCACATTGCTGGGAACAGAATGTTTCTCTTACAAGCTCACTATTCATCATTTGTTCTGGTCTGGGCTGTGGCACAAGGTAGGTGACCACACAGGAGCACAGTGTAGCTGCAGGAGAATGTTTAAGTCAATAAAAAAGTGTGTTTTTGTAAAAGAAACCAACCTGCAAGTATTTTGGCTGTATCAAGTTGAAATCCTCTGTCTGTAGCATATGAGCAAGGCTGTTAGAAATGCTCCTGACTGAGCTTACTCCAGGCCTGATGGGGCCAAGGGCAAATAGATTTAACTTGGAAGAAAATTAAAGAGAGTTGTGACTATTTCTGCTAATCTCATCCCAAGTGCTTCTGTGCATTTCTCAGTTGATGGGAACAGACACAGAGCAGGCTCCTGCTTCTCAGTGTTCACAAAACGGAGTTAAAGCACATCCAAGGATGTCCAGGGCTGGGTTGACATCAAGAGTGGGAACAAAAGGCAAAGCTGAGGCCCACAGTCAGGGACTGCTGAAGCTCTTAGTCAAAAACACGCCCCTCACCACAAGCCATCACCTCTCTCCATCACCCACCCCATGGACAGAAACCACCCACCTTGCTCTGACAGGCTCTCACACTCCAGGCAGACAGGCAGAGTCCCCACACACCTCTTCTTGCTGCCAGCTGGGAGGCATTCACCTCCAAAAGTACAGGAGAGCTGTACATCTATGAATACTTCTGTGAGGAACTGGTATTTAGGAGAAGGGCACAGAAAGATCCAGGAGCTTTCTGACTTTAGCCTGACAAGTAAGAATACCATTTGTCAAGATAAATGCAGTTTTGCTGAAATTAAGCAACTGTGGATCACATGTATGGATCATCTCCATGCCATTTTTACCTAGTTTAACTGAATAAGAGGATAAAGCTTGTGGAAAGATTTGCCCTTGATCTTCATATTGGGTTAAAATGTGAGGTATAGATTTGCTTTGATGTTTGGTTTCTTTTTGGTTGGTGTTTTTTTTTGGGTTTTTTTGGGTTTTTTGGGGGTGGTTTTTTTGTGTTTTTTTGTTTTTTTGTTTTTTTTTTTTTTTTTACTAAAGAACACGTGGTTCTTTTGGCTTTTTCTCACATGTTCATTATATCACCCCCTGATAGCTATCAGCTTGCCACAGCATAACTTTTTCACCAGCACCAAACCTTTCACATGACACTACCAAACAAATGGTCTCCTATTGGTTTTTTGGCAGTTTATTAATGATAGTTGTATTTTCTGCACTTTATGGGTTATTGACTCCTTTGTTTTCTACAAAGACAGGAAACATACACTGGAAAAAAAAATCAATGAAGTGTGAAAAGCATTATCTACACTCCATACAGAAAAATAAGCCTATAAAAAAGGCCAGGAGCAGGAAGCAAAAGAGGGCAAGATATTCCTCTGTGGAAAAAAGAAGTAAAATAATACTGTCACTAAGTTAAAAATAAACTACAGAATATCAGATCTTAGAAAACATAACATATTTTCCTGAAGAACAGAAATCTAAGACAGCAAAGGGAATTCTTTTTTTTACTGTTCTACTTTTATCCTAGAGATCTGAGGAAGTCAAATGAAAATTTCCTGGCATCCTGGGGCAATAAAATAATCTCAGTCTCCTTGTGAAACCACATTAGTGTGGAGATCGAACAGAAGTTCTTTGAGAACTGTAAGTGCTATGTAAGCATCATTTTTCCCAGGAAACTAAGGCTTTGTTTATTTACACTGAGCTATGCCACTAATGTAATAAGAAATAAACTGCTAGGACAGTCACAGACCTGAACACCTATCATGTAGGAACACACCAGCACCCAGATCTGTGACAAAGCTGATCGTCCTGTAGAAAGCATCAGGACTTCTGAGGACAGTGACTCGGCCTGTCACAGAGTCTTCTCTGCATCCAGCACCCATGTGCTGAGGAATCAGGAAGGATTTCAGCCAGTGCACAGCATACTCCACTGAATCAGGGCCTCTTGGCTTGCCACTAGTAGCTTTTTTGCTGCTCAGAAGTAAGCCAAAGTCGGCCAAAATAAAGTAGCGTGGTATAGATCTGACTCATGTCCATTGGGGATACAATTGACTTCAGGTGATTGTTTCCGTGCTCTGGCTGCAGATCTGGCACGTATCTGCAGGAAGAGCTTCTGGTAAATGGGGCTTCTGGCTTAGGGCTTTCATTCCCCAGGATAGAATGGCCAGGGTTAGAGGGGACCTTAAAGATCTTCTAGTTCCAGCCCCTTTGCAGGGGCCAGGGACACCTTCGACTAAATCAGATTGCTCAGAGCTCCATCCAACCTGGCCATGAACACTTTCAGGGATGAAACATCCACTAGTTCTCTGGGCAACAGTTCCAGTGCCTCACCACCCTCCAGATATCAGATCTACCAAGGAAAGGAGGTCTCACCAGAGTTTTCTAGGACCACTGTGTTGTTGATCCATAAGCAAGGCGACAAATGATGTCAAGGCACACCAACAGAAAAGCAAAAGCCCTGTCAGCTCCTCTCCTTTTCTCTCCTGCAGCCATCAGGGAACATACCACTTCAAAATGGCAGTCACAGTGTTGCTGGCAAGAGCATTAAGACTTCTTGAGTTTCAACTCCTCTAGTATTAAACCGAGTTGTGGCAAGAGCACTTCTAAATTTCTCATATTTTTCATATGTGAGACAGTTTTTCCTGACTCCTCATGTAGCAGCCATCACAGATATCAGAGCTGCAAGGGCAGCTGGAGACTACAGCTCCCACAGACATTGCTGGCTAACGCAGGAGAGGTGCTCCTCTACTCCCCTGTGCCTTTCAAATATATTGCAATTAATAACACTAGATTTGCACATGAGAAATGGAAGCCACTAAAATGATTCTCTAACCAATATACTTGCTGCTGCTGAAACATAAAGAAACATGTGGAAATGCATCCTAAAGAAAAAAAAATGGTTTTATGTCATTCAAACATATTCTAATTTGTCATGAAAACTTATATCCAGGCACTTATAAGTTAAGAATGAATAAACATTGTGTGACAACCCTCAGTCATCTCAGCAATACACGTAACATCAAAAGCATGCAAACAGCATGCAATGCTGACTGAAGGCACTGCACAAAGGAGTCCTGCATTTAAAACAACCACCAGCCTTCAGAACTTTGTATCTCACAACTGTCCCAGCCATTATGTCTCCCAAATTTTTCATTTTTCTTATGTGCTTCATTCTTCTTATTATAGTTTCTCCCACAGTAATAACAACTGAGGACGCTGACCAGTTTGGAAGGCAGCAGGTGGTATATGAGAAGACTTGGAAAGAAATATGACTGCATTTATACAATCCTAAGAGAAACAGCATCAAGGAATCCTTAAGAGACATTCTGCTCACAGGAAAGCAAAATTTAATAAAACAGAGGAGTCAGACTCCTCTCTCTGGTGCAATAGCATGCACCAGAGAGGTTACTATGCTCTTTTGACGTCTTCAACATTTATTCCCATAAGGGGATGGCACAAAATGTTTCTACAGTTTGAATTCTGATCAAAGGCTGCACATCTGCAATATTCAGTCATGTTTTGTGAAGGTCGCCTGCCCCTGCTGTTTTCTTTCCTTCTCTGCTATTTCTTCCCATTCCCCCTCTTTCAGGGAAAGCAGCCAGCACTCATACCAAATTCAGCAACAGAACCATGCCTGGTCACTTCCTACAGAGGCCCTTCCTCCTTCCACTCGCCCACCTTTCTTCTACTGACACCTCTTTATTTCACCAGCCTGAGCAGAGGACATCTGGTTCACTGAACATACCATCTCTTTGATTATCTCAGAAATAATCCTGTGTCTTCCCTCAGCTGATCTTCGATCTGATAGAAGCAAGTTGGTTTTTCCTAATTTTTCAATACAGACATCTTTATTCCACAATGAGTTTTTTGAACCCTCTATTGGTCAGACTTGATGGCAAGTTGATGATCTATTCACATGTACCATAAAATTTCTGTCCATTTACTATAGATGTCAAGACTGGTACAGGAAACTGTTAAAAGCAATTGCAAGACTTATGACTTGCTATATCACTAGAGAAATTTTAAAAGCTAATTTGAAGTGTCTTTATTTGCTTGCTGAATTGTACAAGTCTTCATTTTCTATGTGGTTGCATTCAGCGCAGTGAGTGACAAGTTTGCAAATGCAGTTAACATCATTTTTCTCCCAGGGGACCTTAGGTACCAGAGCACCAAATCCAGTGAGGGACTGCAAAGCCCAGCTCTGGGAGAAGATTTCAGAGAGCAAAGACAGGAAAATAGATTTCATAAGTGTGAAGAGCTGCAGACACCCACAACATGCTAAGGGCCCTGAAATAGACTGTGTGTCTGAAATCTTCTCTATATCGTGTCTGAGCATGCCTAAGACTCAAGGTTTAAAAATTTTGACTAGATTTAGGAATGTAGCTCAGTCCTCTAATGGTCTTTTTGACCTGTTCTCCAAATAGCACTGATCTTGCTTCACATGCCCTCGTGGTAAGGGCCCTCTCCCAGGAGGGAAAGGCTGGGGCTCAGGTCCTTCCTCTGCCAGACAAACTCAAACACAACTCTCTTGCTTTGCAGAAACTGTGCAATTATAGTGGCTCAAAAAGAGCTCATTAGTCCTCAGCCCTCAGCACTAGGCTTGCTGCCCTGAGGTCAAGCACAGCTTACCCAGAGCATTTTGCTGAAGGGGGATGAGTTTTAACACTTGTTAAATGCTCTGCTAAACTGTGTTCATAAAGAAAAGAGACCAACAACCACTTCATGGCTCTGTAAGAACCATTACATCTGAAGTGTCAGGACTGTGTGACTGTAGAGCCAAAATACATTTCTATGGTAAGAAGAAGAAAGATCCAAAGTAATTATGAAACATAATATACCAATAATATTTGGATAAGTTCAATCTAAAATACTGCTCTGTCCTTATGTTGGGCTGATTGGAGCCTGTGATTCCAGCCACGAAGAGAGGGCTTATTTCAGTGAACTTTTAGCCAAAATCAGAAATCTCCCTGAGAAAAAGGGTGCAGGCCAAGAGTCAGGGGGAAGTTGTGGGCTGGCTAAAGCCCTATCAGACTAATAAGGCAAAGCATGTTTTTCTTTAGTTTCAGTTTAACTTCAGAGTTACAGCAGTTTACTGTTCTGCGGTACAATATTTTCCCCCTTAGTCTCACAGTCAGATTAATTTCTGAACAGCACTGCAATGAAACTTTTGATTTAAGAGATTTGCTGAGGAAATCTAGATTGAAACTCAAGGTTTAGCCAGTACATAAATCAAAGGTGGGATCACTTCAAAGATTCCTTCATCTACTTGGCACAGACTTGGTTCATTTAAAACCTCCTTTCTCATAATTGTGCCCTTATTAAGATTTGAACATTTATAAAATGAGGAATGAGGTCTTATAGAGTTTTCTGTAATCACTTCCCCTGAAAATAAAAGTCTACAGAGAAGCGGTGAACGTGGGAGAGAACAGGTCATCTCCTGGCTATCATGGCTACTGATTTTATGGGGTCCTGTCGAAGAAGTAAAGCTCTGCAGTAAAGTTGCTTCCTGGCTCTGCCATAGATTTCCTGTGTGAGACCAATTCAGTTAATCTCTTAGGGCAAAAGTCAGCCCATCACAATTCAGAAACTTAGCTGAAAAGCTGAGATTAGGAGCTCATTTACCCTACGGTGTCTTTTTCACTTAAGCAGATGTAGCAAACCCTACGTGGTTTAGTCATCAATAGAGGAATCTATTAAATTACACACTTTAAAGAAGTGCCCTTAATTTTTAACATTTATGGCATTTAAGCATTTACATTGCCCATTTCTAAACCAGAATGTTCCTTTCCTCCCACGCTCCACCTTTCTTTTCAATTAATCTTTACTCCTTCAGAGCAACCTGGGTTTCATGCATTTTCAGCGTGCCCTCCACATAGGACTCAACATATCGACACAAATTAAATTGAAAGCCCCTCGGAGCAGTTTCCAACTGCTGTAAGGAAGGAGATTGTAGAAGAAAAGTGTCAGATATTGACAAGTATCTTGCGGTTCTGCCTGAGTGCTTGCACGTATTTAATTGGAAGAACTAGAGAGTGTCAAAGGCCAAAGACCTTAAATAACATGCATGTGTTTCCTTAGCCTGGTGAGAGCCTTTCCATCCCTGTAGGTGGTAACTAGCATGTCTGTGGCCAGCAGCAGGGCTGTGCTGCTGCTTGACTTCACGTGGCTTCTCCAGCTTGGCTTAGCATCCTCAGTCAGGCACTCAAGGCAGCTGTGGCATCTGGCCTAAGGGAAAGAAGGCAACAAGGACAAGAAAGAGCAGAAAACATTGTCCAAAAAAGAAAGGTGAAACAAGGGAAAGAGGTTACTCGACAACTAACCAGAGCAAACATTTACAATTAATTTCATGATGCCAGCATGGCAGCTCCATAACACCTCTGTGTGATGAACCAGAATCAAAATTTAGGCAGACTGAAATATATTAAGTAAGATGTAAATAAACCTTGACACTAACTTACAGTCACAAAAGTAATTTTCTGTGATTTGGCCAAGACTTTAGGTAGAATAGTGCAGGGTCAGCAGCTGGTAATTTGTGACGGGTAACAGATGCAGCCAGGGATTTGCTGACTGGGGGATGGTCCTCACTTAAGCCAGAATTCTGCTTACAGAGTTCAGGTTATTTCAGTTCAATATAAATTCTAACAAGTATCTGGCTAACTCAAGGGAAATTTTTAGTGAATGACTAGAAAATCCTAAGGACTCCCAAGCCTTTATTCCAAGGGTACTGAAACAAAAAAGGGAAAAGAAGACACAAAAATTGATGACATTACATACATAAACAATATGTGCAGAAAAGGGTCTTTAAATAAATGGATTTTGATAAATATTTGACTGAATGAAGTGCTATAAACTGTATGAAAGTTGTATAAATAAGTTGAGATGAAAGTCCTTTGCAATGCAATGAATCATTTAAAAAAAGGTTTTGATATACAGAAGCAATGTATGCTCACATCATTAATTTTTCATACCTAACACAAACAAAGCACACACCATTGCAAATACAGTGAGATCTATCTAAGGGCTTGGTAATTTAAAGTTTTGACATAGAGTCTGTATCCATCCCTAGCTGGGTTCAACATTACAGGGCCATAGCAGTTCACTGTGCTGTTATTTCTTGTTATGTCATCCTTTGGGTGACTGCTGTGATTTACTGACTCCTACAGATTTTATGCTCCTCATCCTCACCTGCTCAGAGGACATCACCGACCTGACTGCAAGCAACAAGGTAGCAGGGAAACCCTGCAGATCCTGTTACGGACTCGCTATAGCCAATTCCTATAAACTGGAAGATGAGAACAGCCTTAGCCCCTTCACAGATGATGGATGCAGATTAGCAGATCTAAACAATTAGTTAGGGTGAGAGAATGAGCCCTTAGACAATTAGAGCAGTTAAGCATCCTGCTGACAGCTGTGGTGACAGCAGACAGTAAAACTACCCTTGATGAAATGAAAAAACTCTCTGCCTTTTTGATTTACAGGCAAGTTTACTTATAGGCTTTAAGGTGTTTAACTACAGTGGTCACAAACCAGGCACTAACACCCTTCTGTGTGCAGCCAACAATGCTGGATGGTGAGGCAAGCTGACACAGCTCAGCTCCGGCAGTGTCTGTCAGCCACGGTTGTCTGAAAGACGAAGGCAAACCTGTCAGGCAAAAGGAGGCAAACTGACTGCCTGTTGTTACCAGCGCGAGGAAAAAGTAGAGGTTTAATGCTTTTAGGTATGTGAGGATCAGAGATGTTCTGTGCTCCCTCTCATCTATATTTTTATATTAAAACTTGCCACTTGCAAGCTTTTGTTTCAAGTCGCATGACAGCTGTTTGGTGAATGTGGGTTTGGTATCCACTGAGAACAAATGATCCCTTGTTTTTAACCCTTTGATTTGGGGTTTGTATATCCAGGTGTGCGCTATTCCCTTTCCACTCCCATTGTGCTACCATGACCCAGGAGAGACATTTGAAATATTTGTGGTCACTTCCATGGAATTTGCTTTAAATGCCAACAAAAATTAATCTGAACAAATTTTAATGGCTTTTGTGTATAGGTTTTGTCTCAGAGTTGTTTTCTGTAACTGGGGGAGGGAGGGGATGTTTTTAATGACCATGTCAAGCTGAGAGACAGATGTGAGTTTTCTTCGATCCAGGAGAGGATGCATTGTTAAATGCCTCAGAGTCTTCAGATAACACTTGTCCAGGAGATCAAGGAGAAAAATATATGTCATGATACACGTGACATAGATGTTATAATTACTAGGTATAAAAAACTGTATTTAAAGGTACTGTATTGCTTCACAAAGCATTTCAGAAGTTGGTAAGTCATACTGGAGACTCTGAAGTATTTACAGGTGAATTTACAGATGAATATTGTGCTCTTCTTCAATATTTGCTCGTCAGTAAAGGACCACTACCATCATGGGAGTGAATAGTTAACCTAATTACCTACTATCTTCTGCATCTCGTAACAATATTGCTTTGTTGATAGTCTCTCACTTATAGTTCTTAACCATTTTCAGTAATTTCCATGTAAAAGTGAAAACAATTTTTCCTACATCTTCACTTATGTCCACTGTTGTTTGGTATAGAGCCATGTAATGAAATTTGTTTACATCTTTCAGAGAAAAATAAAAACACACCCACATTGTGTAGACAGGCTTTCCCCCATGCAAACATATCTATTATCCAGGTGGCTTACCTAAGAAAAGACATTGCCAATAAAAAGATAAATAGAGTCTATTTCTGGTCTGAATGCTGAAAATCTTACACAATTAAATCTCTCTCTAAATTCAGAGTTTACTTCGATGGTGGCTATCATTAAAGCTAGGGAAGACCTACTGAAATGAAAGCCTGAGGCATTTGAAAAAATATTGGTTGACTGAAAGTTAATTAAATAAGCAAGAACTCCCATAGAACTTCCCAAGAATATCCTAGTGATGGCAATGGAAGTGGACCAGGTTTGTCTAATGTAGATCTGCAACCAATGCACTTCTTCTAATAGTGTCACAGGTAAATTAAGGCAAAGTGAAATACAATTAAATGTTCACTTGAAACCATCAACCAGGCATGACATGCACAAAATAGAGCTCTGCTTCATGTCTCAGTGAACATCATCAAACACCAGCTGGGGCTCACATTTAAAATAAAACCTGAAACCAGGTGAGTATTGCACATCTCTTATTGATAAGTCCTATTGTTGCTAGCTAGCATTGCTGAAATGAATGATACTATGCTGTACTAACCCATAAGGACAGTATTTAGACTATTAGACTATTAATTGAATTTTAATATATACCATCTATTTCTCCGTCCACCTGACCTAAGAATTTACATTGATTCTTTTAACACCAAAGTGCTGTTATTACACCTTAACAATTGGCAGTGATTATCTGTTTTTCCAGTTGTGGGCCTACTTCCCATCTGATGCCCTCAGAGCACTGTCCTTCCCTGTCTAACCATCAAGGTCAGAGGGGACATCTTCCTTCCCACCTTCTTTCTTTGTCACCCCTTTAATTCTGAGACTCTGTAGGCTGCTGGGAGAAGAACAGGACCAAGCTGTCTTCTGACGAGGTGCTGCCCAGCCTTAAACCAAGCCCAAATGCAATTGTTTTCTTTTTCCTCATATGTCATCATTGTGATTCTGGACTCCACTGTTGCGGAAAGCTCTCCGCTTTATTGTCCTTTTTAATGATGGAATCCTTTCCTCAGTAATTCCCTGTGACTCAGTAACTGACTCCACATGGCTAAGACGTGACTGTCCTGACTGAATTACTGGAAGAACAGAGCCAGCTGAGCCACATGCATGCGAGCCATGGCACAGCACAAGCTCCCTTTGGCGGGTGCCTCACAGTCACCCAGGTGGGGACTGAAGCTCCTTCCACCTCCTCAGCCCCTTGCTGCCAGGATCAGCCGGTTTCCCCGCTGCAAGCACCCCAGGGATGGTCCCCTCTGTGACCCTTCCCCTCACAGAGGCACACAGACCTGTGGTGGTATCTGCTCCTGGCTCTGGCACATCCAGGAGCTGTTGTGGGCATTAACACTGTGCAGACACGACACCAACCCCCTGTGATTTGGGCATGCGGTGGCTCTGGACATGCACACGTCCATCACTGGCCTGTGGTAGCAACAGGTAAGTAACAATGAAGGTAAAAACTGAGGGTGCAGCACAAGGTGCACAACGGGCACCCTGGCACCAGTGATGGGCTGGGAGTCGTGACAGTTCTGCCACAGATCCACGTCCAGCTTCCTGGCTTCAAAGGGAAAAGGGGGTGATGTGCCTAGCAGGGATTCTGAAGCTGTGGGTGGTTTCCTTTAATTTAGGAAAGCATCTGATACAGTGTGTCACGACACGTCGCATTTATTTAATTCTTTCTTCGTTTGGATGTGATTACTGTCACGTGGAATGGAAACTGAATGATGCACCATGAGCAAAAATATATTGGAAGATGGTTTAAATCAGCTCATACTGAATGAGGGCAAGGAGAAGAAATGTTCAGCGTAGGTCTGAGCAAATTAGGATTATTTAACTTTATTGTTAATGAGTTTAGAGGAGGTCAAATTAAGCAGGCCATTGACATAGTTCATTGATAGTGGTAACTTTAATTTACCTTTAATTTACCCCAGGGAACACTGGTGAGACCTCAAGGAATTACCTATTAAATAGGATTTATTATGAGAACACAGAAATGGAATCCTAATAATTAAATATGTACATAAGGAGCATATAACAATAAGTCCTAGCAGTCTAAGGATCCAACAGTGCTAGATGAAGGGGGAAGTTTTACAGGAGAAGAGCATGGGCACAAGACATGGACCATTACAGAAAAGCTGCACAGATAGAAAGATGAACAGGAACAGTGACTTTGCCTGATGAAGACTGAAAAAGGAAAAAAGAGAAAATTAATTAGCCAGAGACAAAAATATTGCAGAAGTGACATGCACAGACATCCCAAAATGAGCATTCCATGAGCAAATACAATTAAAAAAACTTACTCTCTCTCTACATGTTTGAGGTCTAAAGCAAGATGGAACATATTTTTTCATGATGTTTAGAAATTGAAGAAAGATTTTCTGTTGTTGTTGTTGTTGTTGTTGTTGTTGAATTCTATGCACTATTTTCACAGGGAATCTAAGACAAAGGAAGCAGTCACAAAAGTCTCATGCAGCACAGGAACAGAACACAGTGCACAAAGTCGTCTGCTTCACTCCAAAGGCTGCAAGTATGCTTGTAAGTTTGGGACTGACCTGGCATATCTGGGGGGCAAGGGGATAAAAACCAAACCACATGCAAGTAGAAAAATGAAAAAGGCAGGGTGTGGTGGGGAGGGAGAGAGGGAACAGCTCGTGAACATGTCCAAGATTTCAGTCAATGTTCAAACAAACCACAGTGGAAAACGAAGGTGTTGTGTCACTTAGCTTCCAAAACTATTTCAGCACATTGTCTTGAGCTTTTGGCTTCTGCTATGATGTTGATCTCACCTCTCTTTTTTTGTCTTACCATGCTTTCAAAAGGAATCATCAGTATTGACAGAGCTGGGCCATATGGCTCAGCATTTTGAAAAGCAAGTCCTTTGCTGCCTGCAATGGAAAGCATCAGTGGAGCAATATTTGGATATTTTATTTCTGGCTGCAGTCACAAAGATGAAAATGCCTGGAGAACGCGTGCCTTAGGCTGCCACCACATGGTGAGAGCAGGGAATGAGGAGAACTGACCGGTTTATCTGCAATTTCCCTGGCATTGTGATGTTCCCACAGCTTTTACTGAAACGAATTTATTTTCAAATCTAACTAAGGGGGAAAAAACAGAAATTGTATTGACTTTATCAGCTATAAATTAATTTCTTCCAGAACCTCCTTATATCAATTCTTTGTTTCATTTTTTTGCGTGGCGAGATCGCGTTAGAGTAAAGTACTAAGGCAGAAACTACTTCATAAAATGATTTTTGAGATTCATTTGTTGCCCTGCCCCAATATTATGGCTTTCATCTGCTGTCTAAGTCCCAGGTGTTGTTTCTTAGCCTACATACAGATGCTAGAAAATAAAAGGTAATCTTCCACATTATTGCAATTTTTCCTTTGTAAATATTGACACTGAGTAAGCAAAAAGGAGATTGCTTCAAGACGCTAACATTTCAGTTTTTTTAGTGAAGATTTTCTATGGAAATATTTTTATGAGAGAAACCGTGCTGCTGGGACTCTATAAGTGTAATTTTTAAATAGTAAAAGCAATTTAAATTTTTTGGACATGAAAGGAAGAATTCTTTCCCCTTGGCTGAAACTGCTGGGAGAATTTTTAGGGACATAGGGTGGCTAAAGTTCAAACTGTGACTGTCCCCCGGTGCCTGGACTAAAATATGTGACACATTTAAAAAGATTAATGAATTTCAGCGTCCTTTTAGTAGCTAGTAACAGAAATTAAGAACTACATTTTACATACAATCTTAATAAACTTCCTTCCATGGTTCCAAGCAAGTCACAGACCAACACCAGCAGGGGATAATTTTTTTTTTTTAAATATTGTTGCATGAAAAACTTTTTATTTAGTTGCCTTTTTTTTTTTTTTTTTAACTTACAGCAATAGAAATTCAAATAATTCCAGGAAAAAAGTATTTAACTTAAAGTTACACCTGATCTTCATTAGTTTAAAAAGCTGTTCCTCAGATCATTTATACTAGAATAATGTGGAGTTAAAAATGTCCTTGATGAATGAATGAGACATGCTTCAGGACATATAACATGCTATATTTTTGAGGAAAAGAGAGTAAATCATGCAATATGTCCACCATTTAAAATACTTTATATTAGACCTTTCATTATTGCAATACAGTTTTTATGAGCAATTTTTTTGTTAACATTAGATTCGAAAACATTTAAACATCTGATGGAAACATCTTCAACTGAAAAAATATTTCCATTCCCTTTTGTTCCGTTTTCTTCATCAACTACACTGCAAAATAATGCCATTAGTGACACAGATACAGATTTTTCCAAGCTCCCTCTCCAGTCTGTACCTATAAACAGTGATTTAAATAGGATTCCCAACACATATTCTTCTTATAGACCTTGAAGCCTCATTTGGAGTTTTAACAGAAACAACATGTGAATAAATATGTATTTGGGGAGTTATAAAAGCCAAGCTCTGACCTGACGTGCAAGGAGCTGTTGCCAGGAGCACACCCAGGCTCTTACATCTCAGCAACCTCCACAGGAAAAATACTGGAAAGTGCATGTTTGACTTGAGGTGTTTCTAAACATTAAAAAGCTGTCTCTTTTTTTTTTTTTTTTTTTTTTTTTTTAATTCTTTTCCCATAATCTGCACTAGGTGCTGGCTGGAACTGTTTGCCATTAAAAATCCCAGTGTTAAGCAGGAGCTAGTGGAATTTTAAAATAAATAGATAAAGACATAGATAGTACCCCTTCAATATTGTCTTTTCAAAGCTCAGCAAAATAATAAACAAGTGAACGAAGACATAAAACCAGACTCAGGAACTTTCTTGTCTCATTTCAATCCAGAATACAATTTTAATAAGGAATTAAAATAATGACAATCACTATGACTCCTTGTCTCCAGATCTCACAGTGTTCACATCAAGATGCCTGCTGACTCCATAAAGCAATTGAAGGAAAAAATAAAACACCTCCTCTCATGCATAAGTGAAGAGGCATGGCTGCCCAAATGCTTGAACTGGTTTTCCCTTATATTAAAATGAAACATTTCTTTTTATCTTCTTGTTTTCAGAAAACTGAGAGAGCAGAAGTAACCAGAGCTCCAAAGGTAGGAAGCGCCACATCCACTTCTAACACACGGCGTTTGAACAGAACATTCAAATGATGTTTTAAATTAAAAACACAGACAAAAATCTAAGGCTTCTCAGATGTTAAGAGCCATAAGGGACTTTCTGCTTTGGAAGAGGGAGAAAAAACAGCTAGGCACACCCATGGCAAAAACCAGGGAGGGACAGGGCTACCTGACTTCTTCACCCTCTTTCAGCTCTGCCCCAGAGCACCTGAGTCTCTGAGTGCCCATCTCCAGCAGCTATAAATGCTTTGCATGCTTTAGGCAGCAGGAAATATGCTTTAACCCCTTCCACAGCTATGATTTCACAGCAGGAAAGTCCAGTGGCAAAGCAGCCAATGCTGCAGTCACACTCTTCAGAGAGCAGGGAGGTGTCAGCAGAGAAGGCAGCCAGTCTCGGAGGGTCTGCAGTGCCCAAAATGCTGAAAGTCACATCCCACTTCCCCTGCCTCAGGACACCAGGGGATGCACTGATGGCAGGCTCTGTGCACCTCAGGAGCTTTTCTACATAAACATGGTCTAGGGCTGTTCAAAGCAAACCCCAAAGAGGATCTCTTACCCTCATGGTTCCTTACCATAACACAACTAATCCCTCACAAATTCATTATCTTGGTTTTAGTGCTCAAAGAATAAGGAAAGGGGATTTCCAGAAACTGGAAATAAATGTGAAATATTGCTATGTCACATGATGAACTTCATTCCTGATGAGGAAGTCTACCTACTACAATTTACCTTCTGTCTGGGACACATTATCTCTGCACAGAGGAGCAGCCCAAAACTTAAGCAGTTCTTAAAATGTCCAAAAAAACTGATTAAGAGGGAGTTAAGGAGTTTATTGGTCTTGTGGGACTTTACTACGCGTGGCTGAATTTTAAGTTCATAGTGGCTTCAAGACAGAAAGTTCAGCTGTATTTTAGATCTTTTAAAATACTTTTGATTTCCACCCTTTCTTTAACAGCAACCTTAAAACAAAAAGATTAAAAAGGACATTCTGCATTAGCACTTTCCATATCCATCTCTAAGTAGTACATGTTATACATCTAGCACTAGACACACAAGATTTTGTTCTGTTCTTTTTCTTCTAAAAAACTACATGGGTTTAAATTGTTTGTCTCACTAAAAAAAAAAAAAGCACAAAATGTTGGCTTGATCAAGCAAAACTATAATTCTAGTACCTTTTCAACAGTCCACCATCCTCCCATCTCCTGCTTTCCTTGAGAAACCTCTTCGTTGAAATTATCCCTCATGGGTATCAGACTTCTGCAGGACTTTGGGGTGGAAAATAGAAAAAAATGTGTCCAGCATGTATTCGTAAATCAGTGGAAATCTGGTTGCTAGTTTTTTTAAAATTAAAGTAGATTTTACAAGGATTTTTTAAATGTTGCATTTCATATTCCTCAGTGTACATTTTGTCCAGTCAGTCTCGTCCTTACTACACAATGCAGATACAGCTGTGATATTATCTGATGACAGACATTAGTGAAATGACACAAAAAGAAAATAATTGAGAAGAGATCTTTCAAAAAATGTTTTTGTATAATCATATAAGATATCTGAGCTTTGAAGCTGGGTGTATGTATTAAAAAAAAAAAAAAAAGAAAAAGAAAAAAGGCAAGCAGAAAAATTAAGAAGCTGTTTAAAATAAATCTGCCCTAGTTTTCAACATAAAAATGTGGGCTTAACTAAACAGAACTCCTCTGTCACAAAAGAACTCTGAATTCAGCTTAGGGTTTATTATTGTCAGCTTCCTGTCCAGGGATTTACAAAACCAGCTCTACTTGTTTATATGGTAAACAGCATTTGAAAGTAACAAAAGTGAGATGTTTTAGTCTTTTTTTTTTCCTTTCTTTTCTTGCCTTAGATGTGAAGTTGCGTATCTTACACTTGCAGTGCTGGGTTTGATGAAGTGTGAGCTGTGAACTGCTCTGTGAAACTATTTCATGCTTGTTTCTTGGACTCCTTCATGTTCTACCAGTGTTAATTTATGAAACCACATCTCTCATGTGATCAAGCACTAAAAACACTCTAATTTTAATGGTAAAATAAATTTAGCATTTCAATGACAAATTTTGACCCCTAATCTTTGTATAGGATTCGAGCCCAGCTTTTGGCATTTGCAGGCAGTTTAAAATTTCAAAGGTGCAGGCATTGTCCGTGAGGCGCTCTGGGCTGGCAGCTCTGCAGCCCCCACACACACCAGCACCGCCACCACTTCTGCTGAAGATTTGTACAGATGCCTCGAGGCATCTTTCAGCAACAGTATCAGATTTGCTTATAGTGCTGAAGCAAATGTTCTCATGGTCTGTCACCTTGATTTTATTAAAGGTGTTGGGCCAGGCTATTATCCAGTGCTGGAAAAGTCCCCTATAGAAGCTTTATAATAGCCTGGGAATTCAGAACAGCCAAGCACTTTGAGCCCATAATAAACTTTTTTTCTTCATGTCACAAGGCAGAGCATTTTCACAATTACTCTAAACCAAAAAAAGCTCTGCAGGTACTTCAGGCTCTAGACTTTTAAAACTTGTGCCTCTGTGCCTTAGATTCATCACCCCTTTTCAGAGATCTGATTTTTTTTTTTCCCCAGGATTTTTATTTCTCCTGCTGAAGAAAGGACCCATGCTGAAAACTTCTCTTTCCAGATAACTGTGTACCTAGCTTAAATGCATGGTATCATCAAAGTAATATTTTTATAAACTGCTTGATTAATCATTGCTTTAAAGAGAACAATTTGGCTTTATTCTATAGCTTCAATATGGAGTTGTTGTTTTGGTTTTGCTTTGCTTTAGTCACAGTAACATAAATAAGAATAATTTGAGATCAAAGAATTCCTCAGAGCTGTAGGAAACATAATGTGTGTGCAGGTGCCATGCCCTGCACTGGAATTTGGGCACTTTTGTTGAAAGGAAGCTGGGGCGATGCTTTCCAAAGGACACAGATCATCATCATGAAAAACAGGGATTTAACTCAGCACCTCAGAATTTGCCCTTCATGAAAAACAGGGCATTTTTCATGAAGGGTAAATTCTGAGGTGCTGAGTTAAATGCAATATTTTATTAAAACTGAGACGTTCTTGTATACCAACATAAAGAGTTCAGTTGTCTGCTGTTTATACAAAAAAAGGCAAAGCGAATGTGTGCAACAGGACCCACATGCAAAGCAGAGGGATTGTGTGTGGTCCGAGTGGACTTTTTTTGTCATCCTGTTTGGGAACCAGTTCAGGATCTGTTTCTGTTGGCAGTTTCCTCCTGTTGTGAATATATTAGTGCATTTCTCAAGGCCTCTGTGCAGCTGAAAGGCTAGTAACTTAAGCCTGGAGTATGACAGACAATCATCTTCCATCAGTTCAGACATGGGTGATGGGATGAAAAAGAAGAGATTGCATCTCTGAAAACAAAGGAACTAATGCAGGCCAAGACCAGCCACTAGGCTGTAATCTCTGTTTTACCATAAATGTACAAAAATGTCTTATCTCTGGTTTTACAGTGTTGTGCAAGAGTGGATGCAGCTATTGGGTGCACCAGCCAGCTCTAAGTGGTGGCTCAGAAAAACAACAAGACTGAAAGAAACAGTTTAGGGAATGAAAAAACACACCTCGTAAAATTTCAGATACAAAGAAAAATAAAAATCTCTGAGCATTGTTGCTTAATGAGTTATTTTAAACATTTCATTTCACATTAGGAGAAGATTTATGCAAGATGTGAGACTTGAAAACACCCAGCCAGTAGAAGCACACAGCATTGCATTGAAATTCCTCATTTGCCACCCATACCAGTGGATTATGCAGGCTAAAGATTTACACTAATTCTTCAACAGACAAAAATCAAGTGCCAGTTCCTTAATGCAAACCTCATTGCGATGTAAATGTGCCACAAACCTCTCTCACAGTTCACATCTGCAAATATTATTTCATACCAAAAGGAGGAATGAAAGCAACTCATGCTGAATTTCCACCAAGGAAGGGGTTGCTCTGTGCATTTCTTCTGTGAGTAGTTCACTCAGCATCCAAGAGTTTGGAGGAATCATTTCCTGGAAAATCTGTGGATGATATCTCATGGGTGCACAGTGAGTGCTGTCCCAAGCAGCAGCTTCCCTGTCTCTTGCTAGATGTCACCTCTCTGATTTTCCTCATCTTTTTTTTTTTTTTTTTCCCTTTTCTTTTCTTTCCAGATTTCCAGATCCAGGACTGAAAATGAAGCGTAAATCTTACTGCCTAATAACCACGGCAGTTACTTCAATAAAATGTTACTTAAAAGTCAATGGACTGCACATGTTAAAGACATTAGAGCTGTTAACAGACCATTGTAAAGTAAGCAGAATCTTTAATAACCTGCATGTAACGCACAACCCCGCGATTTTTGGCGCAGAGCAGACTGTGAGCCTGGCCTCTCCGTGCCAGGGCTCCCAGCAGAAACCACTCTTGCATTCTTCACTCACATGGCAAAAATGGCAAAAGGTGCTAAACACTGAACCCCGTGGGACAACTCTGAGCACAGCTAAAATCCCATATTTCCCCAAGATGAAGCTGAGGACTGGGATGGCTGGAGGGTTCCTTGTGTTCAAGGGGCACTGGAAGGTCTCTGACCCTCTTCTGCAGCTTGGCCTTGAGCACGGACATGGGAAGAGGAGCACTGCTCCAGCCTGAAGGCAACATAATCCTGACATTGCAGTGTTTTGTAGATGTTTTTTGGGGAAAATGTTGCCCAGGAAGCGATCTGGGGCTGGTAGCACCAAAATCCAGCCAAGACCATGGAGGGAGACATCTTCTGCTTCTTTCTGTTCCTGCTGCACTTCCATTCTCTCCACAACAGTGGAAGGCACTGTTAAATATTGGCAAAGGAAACACCCTTTGTATTTGCACTGTCCTTGCCTTTGAAGCCTTCTGTCCAGCAGGGAAAGTATGCGCTCACAGATCAGCTAAGCCGTGGATGTGCGACATCTTCACTCTTTTGTCTGTCTTGTCTCATTTTTTATCTTTGGTCAAAGCCTCTTCACACTCCTCACTCCTCAAAAAAAAAAAGACTGAAGCTGGCAAAAGTAGCAAACAATTGCCATTTAAATTTTCTTTTTATATTTGCTAAGTGGAAGCTTTATAAGTAAGTTGGAGGAGGATTTATGCATCAGTCTGCTACGATCTGCATGTGTGAGCATGAGCCCTGCAGCCAAATTCACACAAGCTAGAATATCTGCCTCCCTCTATCTCTCTGTGTGTGCATACATGCAGGCCCTTACCAGGATAAAATGGATGTACTGACCTCATAATTTACACCAGCACCCTTTTTGGCCCTTTCCAGATGCCCATCAGCATTAACAAGATTTTGAAACTGAGTAAAGTACCGAAGATGTCCTTTTCATAAACCTTTGAAGCATGAGGTAAGTGCCTAGTTTTCATGATTGCTGATTTTAGCACACAGAAATATGAGATATAAATATGAGAGATCTGTTGGGACACCTCAGCAGAGTGTCTCCAAGAAATTACTTTGCTCAATGTCTGTCGCCCTGTTTTTTTAAAAGTTTTAAAATTCTTTTAAAAAAACAAAACAACAAATGTCATCTCTCATTCAAGTACTCCCCATGCAGGAGCTCCATATTTTTTTTTTTTTCAGACTGCATTTGTAGACTTCATAGTATGGGAAACTGCCCTTATTTTCCACCTCAAGGCTTCCCAGTCAAGTTTTGGCCCCTTGTTCATCCTGCAGGCCTGCAGTGTCCACCCAGTTCCATTATCATTTTGTCTCATCTTCCAAACCACCTTGCCCAATCCTGTAATTGATTGTAAGCACAGGTGATCTATCAACATGTCTCAATATTACTCCAATCTCTTTTGCTACTCTCCTCTGATGTCTTCCAATATGCAGCACATGTGTTTGATGGGAGACCTTGAAATGCACACAACAGATCAGGGTAGAGTTCCAGGGAGAATATAAGACCTTTTTATATAAAATATGAGACCGATTTTCACATAAGCCTACTTTCCTGCCCAGCCATTCTGGAAGTGCCATTTTAATTAGCTCTTTCTCAAGTTTTTTCAGCCTGCATGTGTCTGTCTGAGGAGCTAAGGCAGCCCTCACACGTCCTATTTGGCTTCTCCTTTAGCTGTATCTAGCAGAGCCCCCACATCAGGGGTCCTGGGACAAGCCATGTTCCTGGCAACCTCCTTACCCACACCACAACTGCATCCAGCCCTGTGTAGCATTAACACTTTCCAGGTTTCTCCCCTTCCAGATGATGTTGTTTTAAAGCAAAGCACTGTAAATATTTTTGAATTCTTTCATGAATATTTTGAAAGCTGTCTCTCCTATCCCAGGCAATTCTGAACTAATTTTGAGGCAAGGTTTTATAAAACCCTACATCAAATGTTCAAGCATTTATTATTTGTTATTTATTTTGCCAAATGTCTCAAATGCATCTATAGGCGACAGGCCAGTGCTCTGATGTATAAGCCAAATACCATAAAGCTGTCTCCATGCAATTTAGAGAACTCTTTGATTATGCATGCTTTGGCTATATTTTTTACTAAATAATGATCTGGGTAGTTAAGTTGCTCTAAAAGGTTCAGTATTTGTTGGTTTTAAGTACCTCAAGAGTCAATCCAGTAATTTTTCATGCTTACTTCTCCGGGCTCTGTGATCTGTAAGTGATGGTTACTGATTTCTTTCTCTTTCTCCTGTCCTTCACCTCCCTCAAAGACTCTTCTTTTCCTTGGTTTTAATGAAAACACACCCATTAAAAACCACATGGGAGAGTTGAAAGCTTTAACAATTTTTGATCTTCTCTAAAGACTAGACTTCATGCCCTTATGTATTTGTCTTTGTGCGTATGATGTATGTGTGTACATATATTTATGTATACTTAAGAACAATAATGCTCTAGTTCTGACTGAGGCCTCTGGGCCTCAAAAAAATACAAGAAAAACAGTGAAACAATAATTTATAATAATTCATCAATAGTATGCCACAGATTACATCAATAATCCTGACAAATAATGCCTGATTTTGGTTTTGTCACATTTTGACAGTCTTTTGTTGAACTTTTTCTAATCTGGTTATGCAAATCTAGATTTTACAAAGGAATATGGGAAAAACTTTTCTTATATTAACTAAAAGCCTGCATTTTATTTAGATTAATTAAAGAGCACTAATGACTACATGGAAAACAGATTATATTGCTTTAAATTTTTTAGCTGGATCCACTTTCTGATGCACAAGGTCAGCTTATTTCCCACAGTATCTCATCAGCATGGGATGTTTTCATGTCATACATATACTGTAAAGAAAATACTGGAACCATACCTCTGTTTAAAATCCCAAGGAACAACACATAGCAGTACAGCCAATGTCACAATCTCTCAGATTTTGTTGAACGTACTGTAATCGTATTTGAACCAAACTAGACTTTCTAGCAAAAAATGTGTAGACAACCCTTAAAATGCCTTCAAATGCATGTAAATGTGAAACAATATGAATATTTGACACAATTGCAATGAACAGCTGAGAGTCCAAAACAAAGTGATGAAGCAATAGGACTATTATCAGACCATTTCAAGAGCATCTTTCTCAAGAGTGTTAATGCACAAACACTTGTAGGAGGAACCGATAGCTGAAGGCAGCAAAAAATCCCTGATCCCTCTACTAATCCACTTGTGTCAGGTCTTGTCTCTTGAAAAAAGTGTAAGTGGTCTCCACCACCTTGTCAGAAATTTCATCAAGTATTTTCTGTAGCTTGAACTGAGGCAGACATGCAAAGTTTCCTGTGAAACTCTTTTGGAGCAACTCTTGTTCCACAGGCTCGGAAGCAAAGCGTTCTTTTGACTCCATTACACCTCTCTGTGGTCTCATGATTGTACAAGCTTTTCCTGTGCAACCCTACACAACTTTTCCCAGAGGAGTTTCCTGAAAAAGTGACATCTACCTCCTGAAATGCCAGGATGGACCACACTCTGCAGCATTTCATTTTATGCCTATGAGAAGTACTCCACAGCACACTCAGGAAATTCTACAGTCCCATCCCAGGTGTTGATCTAACTATGAAGTGAACACAATTTCATGGTGTCTGTTTATCTCATTAGTCCATGAAAAGTACTTTCAGGTTTGCCTTCAAACGTTACTGTGAAAGTGGGTGGCATAAAAAGCAGTGCATATGAAAAGGAGAAGGAGGGGGCTGAAAGGGAGAAGCCTGGAGATGGTTTCAGCCATCTGGAAGTAAGACCATCTGGTCAATCTCAACAAAATGTAGATTCTCTCTAAGACCATCAAAGTCTTTTTTGAGCCTCTTTCTGCCCAAGACATGCTTATAAATAGTAGTGAAGGGGATGAACTCAGTAAAGTTCCTACTTCTCATCCATGCAAAATTACTACAAACCACAGAACAGAGTGAACGCCAGCTGCTTCCTTGGGTATTTAATATTACTTACTAATAAAAGGATTACGTTTAATAGATTAGGGGAAAACTTAATAGGGGGATAATGACTGGCTTCCCCCAAGAACTGCCAGCCTAGCAGCCTCATGGGCTGTTCTGCTGCACTGGAAGTAGACCCTGTCTTTCAAGGAAAGAATTTTAATGCCTGTGCCCAGAGTGACCTCCCATGGGATCTACTGCCATGGTCTTGGAGAACAGCTGAAGACCACCCACACCATTGGCTCTCCTGCTCATCTGGAGAAGCATTTGTGCAACCAACTGAGAGTGCTGGGAGGAGGTTTCAGCCTCTCTAAACCAGAACCAAGGCATCTGGATGCCACCCACCTTTCAGGAACACACAGCAGGGATTGCCCCAGAGTGTCAGCATGTGTCCCACAGGACAGCAGCATCCGTATCTCCCCTCGAAGCATGATGCCAGTGTCTCTGTGTGCCCAAAGAGCTGCACTAGCCTCTCACCCACAGGCCCTCACAGTGCTGGAGCACACACCTCCTACCACGCAGCCAAACACCACTGCAAGGTCTCACTGAAAAAATAATACAAAAACAACCACAGCCAGGCAATATTTCAGTGGAAGAATGCTATTACCTGCACAAATATCTTCTGCTTATCTGATGCCATGTTATTTCATGTAATATATTCCCTGTTTTGTCTACTGACTTAAGTAAAAAACTACAGAGACTTATCAATTTTTAGCATTTATTATAAACTCCTTCATAAGATTAATGTAACCTTTTCTTGGCCAGTTCCATGTTCACTAGTTGGCCATCTGCATAACTTTCTTGATCTCCACTGAGTTTGCAGTCTCTGTGAAAGGACAAATATGTTTAATTGTGATGGTTTTAATTTTCTACTCCAAGGAGTACTTCTCTCTGAACTGGGCTTTTTGTTTAGTTGGTACTTTTTTTTTTTTAGGGGGGTTCATCTCATCTGCAACTGCTGCTCAAATGTGGATCTCTGGGAAATGTTCTGCACTCTTCAGGGTAGTTGTTTGATTTTCCTGGCAAAGCCAAGAAACAATATATTTTTTTTTCCCCTGGGGCTATTGATTCATGCCCCTTATTCAACAGTTTTCATCCAGAATTCATTACATTTTTTTTGAATGTCCAATAAGTCCCTCCATAATATTTTTCAAATTTTTGCTCATCTATTATAGAGACTATTGCTGCTTGCTCATTGAGGTTTGTGATTCATCATTAAATGGTCTTAAATACATTTCCCACTTGTACTTTTTACAGCACCTTCCTTCTTTTTCTTCTTTTTTTTTTTTTTCTGCTACACTGCTTTATTATTCCACTGGTTTTGTCTGGGTTGTTTTTTTTTTTTCCTGTCCTCCTTGTTTCTTAATCTCCTGCCATTTGCATTCTTTGGTTTTCCTGGTGATTTTGGTAACCTTTCCAACTTTTCTAATGTTTTTTCGAAGTGGAAAACACCTTCTATTTCTTTTGCATGTGGGACCCTAGTAACATTCTTCCTGGACCTGGAGCATCACACATGGTTTATACGTCACTGAGAAGTTTTTTCCAGCAGGATAGCTCCAGACTTGATGGAAGTGTTTGGCCACTGAGATAACTTAATAAGGTCTTAGACTGTTACTATTTCCTATTCCCCAGTCCCTGGGACATGGCCCATTCTCTTTGCTGACACCAACTGTAGCCCCAACAGATAGGGATGGACAGGGCCCAGGTTTTTACAATGCAATCATTTCTATGAATTTATTACTGCCACTTGTAGAAGTGCAACAGCTGTCCCAGGGTAATCCTTGACTGTCTGAGACCTGACTGATCAGTGCCATGCAGTTTCTGCAGCCTGCTGGTTCTCCCGAGTCCCCTTGTGGCCTCTGATTTGGTCTAGAATTTTTAAATTTCTCTGTTGCATGTAGTAAAGTTAAAAGACTTAATAAATCTTCTGACAGCTCCTAAAAACACCAGCTTAGGCTCTGAACATTGAGGTATTTCATTTACTCATAAGTTTTCTGGCTCCTTTTCCATGCTTTCTTCTACACCCTTGTTAAACTAAGTTCCTTTAAAAATGCCTCAGCTAGAAAAATTCTTGCCTCTCCAGGCTCATACACAGCTTTCCATTGGTTGGGATAATTGGCAAGAGTTTTAACACATTCCTTATTTATAACTGCTAACAGTTTGTTACGACAAATACCTAAAGCCTTTTTAAAAATCATTGATCTTTTAAATGACTTTTTGTAATGAATAATGCCCTGCAAACAGGAGAGCATATTTCAGGCATATTTCTGCCTGTATCTTCTTCTCTCAGTGATTTTTTTACACCACTGTGGTGGTGTAGAAAATATCAACCATAACCAATAAATAGCTGCAGATATTTCTGCTGGTGAGGCTTCTCCATCTGCCTGTTCATCACTCTCCTGGTGACTTTTGTATATGTGAGGCAGTTTGCACTGGCAAATGGATAAAAGAAGATATATGACTGCTTGGCTTCTCCCACATCTCTGGGCAAGGCAGGGACTCTGCTTGCAGAGGGAAGAACCACAAGCACTGCTGGGGGAGGGTCATGGGTATGTAGGAAGGATTTAGCACAGTTATGGGGGGACACCTCTGATTATAGGGGACTGCTGAAAACGTAGGGATGAACGCCAGCAAGAGGAACAGGAAGGCACGAGTGTGTGCTAAAACTGCAGAAGGAGTATATGGGTGCATTAGGCAGAATATATAGGAAACCAGACTTTGTTATTTCTGCTCTCACAGAACTATTTTCATCTAAACCAGAAAGGAACACAATAATGGGGTTAGCAAACACAAAATCAATAAAAACATAGGTGACTATAGCCTTGGAATCGCCAGCTACATCAGAGCACCATGACTTTCTCCATAGTTTTTCCTTTATTTTTTAAAAGCTTTCCAAACCAGTCATGTCTTTTGACAGCCTAATCAGCTCAGTCTTGCAGCTGCCTGTGGGGCAAAGCTCACATCTGAATACAAGACTCATACTTTTCTCAAATTAGTGAGTATTTGAATTCAGTCAAGGCTTAGATTGAGCTCATCTCTAGAAAATACATCAAACAGCCTGTGGAAAACACAGTTCCCACACCTCATATTTTTAACTGCTCTGTCAACTGAGAATATTGGGCTTTTTCCTGTTATACTCTTACACTATATTGCTGAATAGCAGATGGACAGTGGATATCAGTCTCTTCTCCCACCTAACAAAAAGATAGAGCAAAATGGCCTCAAGATGTGTTGGGCATATTTAGGTTGGATACTAAGAAATTTCTGCACCAAAAGCATTGCCAAGTATTAGAACAAACTGCCCAGGAAGGTGGTGGAGTCACCGTACGTAAAAGACGTGGGTGTGCCAGTTAGGGACATGGTCTAGTGGTAGATTTGGCAGTGCTGGGTTAATGGTTGGACTTGAAGATCTTAGAGGTCTTTTCCAGCATAAACAGTTCCACGATCATATGACAAAAATCACCTACATGTTAATGTTAACTAAAGCATGAACATAGCATTTCAGCTACATTTTATATAAGTACTGGAGTTTGAAGGTCCTATTAATTATGATTGCATCAAAACAGGAAGGAATTTAGGCTCAGTAGGTAAGATTTATCCAGCCTAATATCAAAGGAGACTAATAGCTAAGGTTGCTTGGATAACCAATACAGGAAGAAAAAGATGGGTCTAGGGAAATAAACAATCTTAGACACTTGAGACCAAACACTCCCTGGAGCTGCCTCCTCTCCCGGCAGATAACAAAGGGAGCCTAAATGAATACATCAGACTTAAACAACAAACCTTTAGACAACAGAAGTTGGAAGAGATTAAGTCCTTTCCTTTGAATAAAATTTAGGGAATTGTAAGATGAGATGATAGTTCACAATAAAGGTGTAAATGATGGGAATGGTTGATGAGACTTAATATTTATTTCAAACAAGATGCAATAGTTCACGTACCTCAAAGCATACAGACCTCTGGTTAATACATGAAGCCATTTTGTAGTGCTTCTAGAGTCAGTTATATGAAAAAATTCATCATGAGTTGAAAGATACAAGCCCTTATAGAAGTTATTGTTTTTTTTTTCTCTTGCCTCTTTCCCTTCTCCCTTTTAGTTTTTCTTTTTTTACTTTTTAAACTTTTTTTATTTTGTATTTCTTTTTGCTTTTTCTTTTTTCCTATTTTTTAAAGTTTTCCTTTCTTATTTTCTTTTTCTTTTTTTCCCTTTTGTCTTTTCTTTTTTTTTTCCTCTTTCCCCTTTCTTTTTTTTTTTTTTTTTCATTTACCAGCACTGAAAGGAGCACCAAATGCACATTCCTCTTAGCATTTCAATGAATTCTGTGGGGGATGAATAGCAAGCGTGTACATAACCACACACATATGTATGTATAAATTTACAAGCTACAATATCCAGACATCATGAGGCTCTGCTAATAATTTTCTCAACCTTACCCAAACTGTAGCTACATTTATGATCTGGAGATTTATTGATTTTAGTTATTTTATACCTCCCATAATAGGAAACTACCCTCTGGACCATTGACCTATTCTTGTTATAAATCTACTTGAGCTTGCTCTCATCATAACACTATCCCAGGCATCTAAGGTGTTGTTATGAGGTAGTGGTGCTACAAGGAAGGTAACCATAACAGAGTTCTAAAGAAAATAATTTAACTCTTCCAAATGAGTTTTCTTTTGCACCCATTAGCTATTGCCACAGACTTTGCTCTGCCATGTATGTCAGAGCCCTGATGCATTGCAAGAGCTTCTAAGTGTTTTGGTAGCACAAATAATGCATAATAAAAGTTGCAATTTAGAACAATACAAACAGGACAAATGCGTGATGCCACTCAGCACCTTGCATCTGAGAAGCTTTGCTAAAGCTGCATGGCCTTAGGACCTCCAGTTTACAATGGTTTTCACAAAAAAAGCAGTTTGGAGCTCATCCTTTTCTTTGGCCAAACTGCTCCAAAATCTGAGCCCTTAGAGGTGGCCAATGCTCGTGCTTGGTTTGGTTAATAGTATCGCCATGGAGAGCATCAGTTCTTTCCATCTTTGAATAACAACACCAAAAATACTTGCTGGTTTTCAGTACAGATAGCACATGAAGACCACAAGTAATGCTGCACCCCGTACTGCACTGGGTCGAATGGTGAAGCATAAATGTCCTGACAGGGACACCTCTGTGTCAGTGAGGATCATGGCAAGCGTGGGTGCTCAAGAATATCAAGGGCCCAGCAGTCACACTTGGTTGTCCACACACAGTGTGAAGTTCAAGTTTTGGAGCAGTCGACAATTATAAACAACAAGTAATTTTCTGACTAGCCCATGTAAGAGGTGATGTTGGAAGGCTGTTATTTTCTGGCTGTGCTGAGAAGCTGACTGAAGCCCCACATGACTGAAGTGGGAAATTTATCCTTCAGACCAATTGTATTTTGTAACTGAAGCTAAAGGCCATGGCTAGGAGGGCCAGTGTGACCAGGTCAATAGCATGCCTCAGAACCCAGCCTGGTGCCTCTGACACAGCTGCAGCTGCTCAAGCAACAGCACCAGGGAGCTACAGGCTGCCCAAGAGAAAATAATGTGTTAGGCACTGGCATTCTCATTCTACATTGATGGTATGGGCATGGTTTGAAGTATTTTCCTCTTCTCATAATCTACATGCCAGTTTTACACAACTTTGAGCAACAGCTCTTCAGCTCCATTAAAAGCTCTCACTGCTGGTTAGCTGTCAATATATATTCATTATGCTAATGTCTTGTTGCTTCACCTTTCTAGATCTCTTCTGCAATAACACATAAAAATTAAACTTCTGTGCCATCAGAGTCAAAACTAGAAAAACATCCAGAAGAAATGTAAATTAGCCCTGTGAAATGGGAGTACAGAGCATTCTCTATTTTTCTTCATAATTTTTTCCCTTGCATTAAACAAAATGAGAAGAAGAAGGAACTCTTTGCAGTACAGTTTCGACATGTAAATAGAGAAGATTATAAGGACAGGGAAGAAAATATGTGGACTGTTTGGGGTAATGCTTTAGAAGTGAATTGACCCAGATTCCAGTCCTGGCTCAGAATGCAAGAGTACAGTTGAGGGGTTACCATTTGTAGCAGTGTGGAAAATTGGAATTGTAAAAAATCAAATCCTTTGAGTTTTCTGTGTTTTCTGCTATCTCTTTTTTCCATTGAGTGGTATTTTTATATTTTCAGAAGCAAATTTAAACCTACCCAGCATCCCACTGAGTACAAAGCATGGAAAGTCCACTCATCCACCACCAGATTCAAGCCCCCCCAAGACACTGTGATGCTGTTTCCAAAATACTTATGAAAAAGCTGAGTAGTCATTTAATTTATTTTAGGATGTGTTGGAATAGCAGAGGTAAAACAAATATTATCCTTGGCAGCTACACAGAATAGGGCATTATCATCACCCATGGATGGTATTATTCTGGTATTGATTCAATATATTCGTGGTTTAAAAATCTAATTATTAGGTCTAGGCTGAATTACCCAGTGTAGTGATACTTGCAGGAAAGGAAAAAAACCCTTATGTTTTAGCAGATGAGAACATCGAGGAACTCCGAAGAGTGCTAGAGCAGATTCTGTCATGTTCTTAAGTGTAAAAAGCCAGGATATAAATATAATTATGTATACATGGAATTAGTGACTCCACTTCTTCTTTAAGTAAGGTTAGACATAAGAATATATTTGAAATGCATATATATTATATATTTATAATTATATATATTCTATTATAATTATATATATATATATATACATTAAATTTGAAATACTTAGTCCAAAATGGAAGTTAAGAGAACAAATAACTGTATCAGTTCTCCCCTGAAAAATTTGCCTATACTTGGTATTATTGTTATTTCCAATTTGAGGCCTTTGGAATTTCTGTAATGTTATTAAAACTTATCCAAATCTTGAAAGATTGACATTTTAGATTTATTTCATCATCCTTTGGGCTTTGTTTGAAATAGCTTTTGATTGAGCCAATTACAGTATGCTGAATGGTTAAATATATTAAGAGCAGTAACTGAAATCTGACATTTTATTGTTTGCACTCTTCCAAAAATACATGAGACATTTTTACTTGAAAAGTGCAAAGAGGGTTTGAGAACATGCATTAAAAGAATACCATCCATTTATGTCTGGCTGAAAAGAAGCTTATACCAGACATAAACTGAAAAGAAATGTTATTGTGGGACTTAAAGATTCTCATGTTCATTTGTAAGATATGCAAAAAAAAAAAAAAAAAAAAAATGAAGGGTTTAAAATTTCACAGGGGACCCTTGCATAAAACTTCCAAGTGAGTTTGTGAAAAAATTTCCATAAAACACTAAACAGGAGAGAAAAATCTATATGGCTAATTTAAACATGAATAGGGAATGGCTGGTGTCTCCCAATGGGTACATTGAGGGATGAAGATGCTGAGGTGTGAACATCAGTGTTACCTTAAGTGCAGTGTGAGAGCATTAAGAATTGTGCCTTGGTATGATGGAACCAGGGTGGGAGGGAACCAAGCTCTCAGTGGTCACAGCGTGTGGAGCTGGACATGCTGCATGGTGTCCCCCAAGAGCTGCCTGCTCAGCTTCCCCACCACAATCCCCCAGCTTTGTGTAGGTCTCCATTAAATGGAGAAGGAACCTTCCTGTCCTTCCTCCCACCCACATTTTAACAATCTTTTGAAAATCCATGCCCATATTTAACCTGTTGGATGCAACACTGAAATGTTTTGTTACCTTGACAAAGGCAAAATCAACAGCACCCATGGAGGAGCAACAGAGGAAAAATCAGAACACTATTTTCCTAGCTCGTGTTTATCTGGCATTCACCATGCTACTGTGAGCCTCCTATGGGTGTTTGTGGAGACCTTCACAATCCAAACCACAGCCAGCTTTCTAGTTTCTAGCTCTTGTGGGTGCAAGGAAAGACAGAACACTCGAATCCCTATTTTGATGCATATGCAAAAGCTTCTTAGTTATTATCCCTTTCCAGACACACCATTTGTCTTAATCAAATGGTTTGGGGCAGTTGATTGGAGCTTGGTGATTGTTTTAAACATTATATTTAATGAAATTATTTTATATTTAAGCATACACAGCCTTCCAAAGATGAGATAAAGCATGTTGTTCACCCCAGAATCTCCTGAGTTTAGGAATTAATTTAGAGTTCATTGCCAAAATAGGGAAGAACTGAAAGATGATACAATTACCTTGCAGCAGGTACCGACTGATCAGTTTTTCTTGCAAGATTTCCTGAGCCCATCTAATTGCACCTGAAGCCAGTTACTAGTTTAGCCATTTTAGCTAAAGAGTCCCAGGAAAATCAAGGGAAGCTGTACTGCTAGGATTTGGTTTGGCACACATCCCAGCTCTCACAGAGCATCCAGTGATGTTTGGCTCTCTCTGTAATGCTGGACCACAACCAGATCTGTACTGCAGCTCAACAAAACATGGCTCCAGTAAAAGAGCTTTTGGTAAAAACCACCAAGAGGTAAAAAGCAGAAAATAAATAACTAGCATGTTTCTAGTCCATTTTGTGCACTTCTCAAGCCAGGAGGTTGATTTACATCTGTTCTTTCAGTTTTTCTTGCACTGGACCATCCTTTGCTAGTATCTCATGTGGCTGAAACTAGAATAGGTGAATATACAAGTTGTAATGCAGAACTAGGACACTAGATGGTCAACAACTGGACGGGCAGGGCCTAGGATAGGCAAATGGCAATTAGTGCAGTGTAATCACCTACACAAGGGTCCAGTTTCATTAAAGATGTGTTAGAGCACACATCCATGGCCATCTGTTTCTATTTTGCCAGCTCACTTGATTGGCCATCACAAGCATTCCCATGTGTGCTGAAGCATTGTTGAGCAGGACATCTGGCAATAACCAACACCGCTGTTAAAAAAACATGATAACAACAGAGGCATTAAAGCAAATATATGTACAATAATTTCATTGTTGAAACCTCTACCAAGGCAGGCTTGTTGTCCAACAAAGTGCACATTGAAAATGGTCCTTTCCTAAATTTTTGCTTTACTAGGCATGCCAACACTTCAATAGGAAGATACTTCAGTGGAATGTCTTTTTTTTTTTACCTCAGTCCTGGCTTTTGACATTGCTCAGAAGGCAATCAAAAAAAAAAAAAATTAAAGCATTTACAAGGGAATAAAAAGCATTAAAAGCAAGTCTGAACTTTTGAATAATTTTCCTGTATTAAATAGAAAAGAACATATTTATGCCATATGTTGCCAGAACATAGAAAAACTGCATTCTAGAAATGGAACTGAAAAATCAAAACATCTGAATCTTTATCTTGGCAAAATAAAAAATAAGTGTTGAAGGAACCTAATGATCTTTTGGAGTGAGAAAAGTTGCTCTACTGAAAATTCATGGAATCCTTCCAACTTTACATTGATGTAACTCCAAGCAGAATTTGACCAAAGTTTAGTCAGCAAGTAAACAAATGAATCTATTTACAGCTGCTTTTTGCCATAAACTTAATGAATAAGCCACTGGTTTTCCAACTCATGTTTTTGAGGATAACTTTTAATGAATGATGAGGTATCTCATGTTGAAAAAAGTATTACAGCTTGAAAAAAAGCAGGATCTCCTCAGTCCTCCTATGTTTCTTGATTCCTGTGTCACTTTATTTTCTTTTTCTTCACATAGTTTAAGCCATTCCAGAATAGCCAAGCAGCTACAAGAAGACAGAAGAAAAGATGGACAAGAGATATATCTGTCCTTAGAAACTAGAGCTATGTTTAACATCCTTAAGCAAACACAGCTGACATGCTCGCAGTTTGTTTATGCATTTCAGCATTCACCACAGAAACCAAAATAATGTGCATTGATCTCATTTCTTACATTGTAGTATGTAACAAAAAGCTAAAATTCAAGATATGTGTGCACAGTCCTGACATCTCCAAATCATGGCACAGGGGAAAAGTAAATATTGCCAAAAAAAGTCCTTTTTTATGTGAGGCCACCATAGTGTATTTCAACAAGTTACTTAGAAGTGTAAATCCTGAGGTTGCAGGGCTAAGGACCTGCCTCTATATGCTGACCAGCTTCACTGGACTATGATGTTGTACCCAAAATTTCTGTTATACAGGACTCAAGGAGAAAAGAATTCTCTGCTTTTACATATTAAAATAAAGGAATGCAAGGTTTCCACCCTCTTTCTTCTGGAGAGTACAAGAAGAGCCTGAGCTCTGTCTTTTCCTGCCCTCAGTGCCTGATGATGCTCCCTTTAATTTGCTAATAGTAACATAGTTTGGGACGTTGCTACCTGCTGGCAGCCAACCATGAGGAGAGCTTAGGGGAAGGAGAAGGGACAAGAACCATATACTTTTTCTTATTAACTCACAGTGTTGGAAGAGAGGGAACAGAGTTCCCTTATATTTACTGTCAGAGACTGTTATCTTAATCATACACATACACTGTTGCTGGTCCTCTCCACCACTAGCAAAATCCTTTCATTTCACACCAGATTAGCTGAAAGACCAGATTTTGCACAGATGCCAGGCTAAGTAACTCTTCTCAGATATGCTGGCTGTTTTTTAGAGAATATGTCCAAGTAGTTCTGGGAATCTCTGCCAGATCTCTGCTGGTAGACACTGGCTCACAGCCTCACTGCCATTCCAGGGGAAGAGGACCACAGCATGAGCCATTCTCTCCCCTGTGTTCTGGCTGACTTTTGCAGAAGATGGTTTGGTTTGTTCCACAGTAGAGCCCCAGAGCAAGCTACAGATTATGCAGAGACCCTGGAACTAAAAGAGAGCAGGAATAAAGCTGATGGAGCTGTCACACCCACTTTGGACTATCCCAGCTGCTTGGACCTGGCCCTTGTTACTACTTTACAACCCCTGGCAGAAGGATTAGGCAGAGTTGCTTTTACTGGCAAGAGTGAGATAAGGTTGAGAGGGAACATTACCAATGCATGATGAAAACTGAAGATGGATGGTCACATTAAAAATACAGTGGTCACAATGTAACTGTCGAACTGTAACTCAGTGAATGTGATCACATTTCCCCTATAACCACATCTGCTGCCTGAGCATCTGTACCACTCATTTCTTTCCCTGGTGCTTGAAGGCCCAAGTAGCTGGGATCAATATCCAGCCTTTGCTGAGAGCTGCAGTACATGTGCCTGCTCAGCTGATTACTGGTTGGATCCACCACTTGAGCAGCCAGGAATATTTGCTTTAGAAACATTAATTTGCTACTGAAGTAAATGCCAAGGTATTTATTCCCAAATCAAACTCACATCAGTTAGAAATGCCAGGCTCTCTGACCTGTTGTTCTAATTGGAGTGTCCTTCCAACTCTTCTGGAAAGTCACAAACAGATGTAAAGACATCCTTCTTCTCCCCCTTTGGATCTTCTGCATGGCTGAGGTTCCCACATAATTCCTAGTATTGAGTTCCCACATCTCTTTTAGTACTGATTTTGGATCAAGGCCCCTAGTCTTCCTGCAGCTGTAACAACAGCAGCAACTTAGTGGTAAATTCTGTCAGAAGGATTATGAAATTCATTGATAAATGTTCCCATATAGTGTATCATATTTGTAGTAAAACTGAATGGGAAAAAATACTCTTACTCCAAAAAGAGTTTTAAAAAAATGTGCTGTACATTGCACTCCTATTTGCTCTTTTTTTGTTGCCCAAGGAACCAATTTTGGTTATATACATATTTCTTTTGTCACTGGTTTGTTGGACCAGATCTGGTGGTGGCTGATGGATCTGTTTTTATGACATTGCCAAGTCCAGAGTCCAGAGGTGTGAGGTGGGAGTTCTGGCACTGTGGTCTAATAAAGAGGGGGGAAATATATTCAAAAAATTAATGTAGAAGTTTGAGAGAGCAATAAGAAGTTTGAGAGATGCAATGGGGAACTTTTTTTCCTTCTCCCTAAGTAACTTTCATTTATCATGGCCCTTGGGATGGTAAACAGACCTAGACAAATGATTGTATCCTTTCTCTTTTGCAACTAAGGCTTTGGTGTTTTGCTGTATTTGTGATCAGAAACAGTTAATTAAAAAAAAATTGAAAGAAAAAAATAACAAAACTACTAATTCTTTAATACATGGGAATCTGTCTGTGCCTGCCACTGAAGTGGGAAGAAGAGATAGGGAGTATTTCTATTTCTCTGCATGAAGGACATACAGTAGCTTTCTCAGTATGTTGCCAGAGTAGAACCTACAGAAACTCTTACATTGAACAGCACATCAAGAAACTATAGTTTTTTGCTTATCCGTTTCTAGAATTTTTTTTTAGTGGTCAGAGTTGGCTTAAATCTGATACCATTGACTTCAAAAAGAAGAGAAATAATCCACTGGTGACTTCTGCAAGCCTCGCTCTTAATTGTCATCAAGAAGGGAAAATGCAGCCCTAGGAGAGCAGTGGGTCATGTACAGAAGTTCAGTGAAGGATATCTGGAGTCCTAGTTTTTTATTTAGAAAGCCCTTGGATGCAGTGGTGAGTCAGAGGCATTACAGCAGCAGTGCCTGGTACCATGCACATATAAGAGATGCCAACCCATTCTCAGGGTAAACTGGGAATAACTAAGAATTCTTAGTTGGGAAAGAGAGATCAAGGACTCAGGAGCAGCTCCTATTTCACAGAATGGAAATATGCATTTCTGGAAGTAGGCTGCTGGCTTTTTACTGCAGGCAGCTAAACAAAACAGTGGAAAAAGAACTAGAAGCGGCCACTCTATGACTCTTGAATTTTTTCCTCAGCTGACTATGCTCTGCATGAATGGCAGCAGCAGTGCTTTGGTGGGATGTCCAGGGACAGGAAGAAGGGGCCTATCAGAGGTTACAGCAGCTGGTGGTCACCAGGTCTCCTAGGATCCTGGTTGCTTCCTTCCCAGTGGAACAGTGGACACCTGCAGACAATCAGCCCTCTTTCGGTGTTTTTTCTCCCCTTGACTTTTTAGTGGTACATACACTGGGCTTTTCAACTAGGTGAGGAGCTTTATCTACTCAGTGGGGCATCAGGGATGGTTGGAGACCTCTGTTTGTTCTAAGTCCACTCCCCCTGTGGGAGCAGCAGACATAGTAACACCCAGTTGGTCCCCTACTCACTGTATGAAAGACAACACCTCCTGCCCTACTCACTGTCCTCTGATTCAGATGTCTGAAAATGGGGAAAATGGATATGGCAATACAGGATTTCCATACAGGGAGGGAAGGCTAGCAGACAGGCTGTCAGACTTAACCCTTGCAGGTACATATTGTCCACTCTTTGAAGAGAGGTCTCCTACAGTAGGATACTTCAGCTTTATCTTCAACTGCAGGACAGATGGAGAATCCTGAGGAAGTTCTTTGAAGAAGCCAAGTACAGGTCTTTCCCTTTTCCATCATACACATTAGATAAACTGACCATTATATACTGCCTCCCACCTCTGGTTTCTTCTTAAAACAAGTATGATCCAGATAAATTAAGTTTGGAACAGGTATTTGGATCAATATGGATTTCAGAGTCAAGCCCACTGTCTCATTTCTTTGATACATTGTCATGTGTTTTACACCTACAATGATCCTCAGATGATTTATTGAACCATGCAGTTGGTGTCACTAAACTTACCAAGTGAAAACCATGAGAATTTAGAAAGAAAATAATCAAAATCTTCTTCAGAAAAGTATTCTTTTAGGGCTGTGTCAAGTTATGTTTGTGAATTGTCATTGATGTCAATGGGGTTTTTGATGGCATGAAGAGACAAACACTACAAATTGTGCGAGCTGACCCAATACATCAGAAAACCCAATTCAATCTGGTCCTCAGTTGCACCAGCTATGACTGAGGACATTATGGGATGTCCCCTGTCTCAGCTGCTTCTTAAGTGTTCCCTGCAGGTCTGGGGACTTGAGCTGCTTACTACTGTCAGTGTTTCTACATAGGAGATGCATCAGAAACTGAGATTCCATTACAAGTCATTGATCCATGCATCCTTTTAATTGAATTGTTATTACTGTACCCTTCCTGCTTCACTTATGAAGCCCCTAAAAGAGAAATCAGAAGCACTTTGTCACCTCCTCCAGGAGGCATATTCCCATCCCATCCAGCAAGCCGCTGCCAATCTTGACACCTACCCCCATGTACAATGGGTGCTTTTTACAAATGTTGTCCAACTTATCTTTTGATAGCTACAGCCCTGCTTTGTGTACTGCAAATGCTTAAGTAAATACATTAACCCCAGATCTGTAACTTCACAAAGCCTCATTATAGTGTGTACGCTTCACTGAAACCTTACCCTGTAGTACTTAACATCTGTGATTCAGGGTGTCAAAGTGTTAATTGCCTGGCTTGATCAAGATTAAACAAGTAGATTATTTTGATATTCTCCAGTAATATATTAAAAGTGAAATCTGATCTGCTGGCCCTTGAGGTTCAAATCTCAGCACAAGCAATTATACAAGGAGTTCCCTGTAAAAGTGATCTGGAAGACTGAAAAAAGCGAGTCCTTCCCAGATGTGGTCTTAGCAGTGGACCATAATACATTACATCAATGCGTTAAACTAAGGAAACTAGTGAAGGCAAACATGTTGGTTTTAGGTTTCAGATGAGGTTTTTGCTTATGCCCACCTCAGGAAATGAATATTGCATTCATAAATTGTTTTTCTTATCCAGGAGATGAACCTTAACATTTTCATTCAGCCCCAGAGTATTAGATTTCTTTAACACTTTGCCACATTAAAAGATGTTTTCCATCTGAATCTGATGATGCAATATATGCATAAAAAGTTGGCTGAGTGGCATTCCATAACAAGCAATAAAAGTTTATGATGCACAGAGTATGATAATTGGCACAAAATGAATTGAATGCTTCCTCATGGATAATACTTGATAAGATATAGTACGTGTAGCTATCATAACATTTCAATCAACCCATGATTGCTACTTAAAACTGTACTTATTTTATTGTGTCCATAATGGATTTTACAGTGCCAAAAATTGGTCTGACTTCACTGGAAAGATGAAAAATCAGTGTCTTGTTTTCCCAGTGAATTTATTTCCCACTGAAATCCTTTTCTCCTATTTTCTTCTCATTTTTTTCAACCCACTTCCTTACCATAAGCTGTTGACATATGATTTGTTGAAAGTCGAAGCTAGTGGACACCAGTGTTTTATTTTTTCCCTCCATTCTGGTATTATATTTGCATAGGGGCTTTTACAAGGTTAATTAAACTGTAATGGGGAAATCATTCATGGACAATGTGTTTTCCCAGTTTCCAGATTTTATAAACCTCACACCTGTTTTTCTTAGGTTTTTGTGCTACGTCAGCCTATAAATCCTCCTGTATTTCCCAGTGTAGTTTCTTATGAAATAAAACTTTTTTCCCTCCATTTGGTCAACTGTTTTCAATACTTGCAGTCAAGCCTGAAGTTGTCAATCAAGGAACAGCTTATCAGTCTGAGCTTTTCCTTTTCAAGCTTATACTCAGTGACTTTTGAGACCTGTCAACACCCAGTTGATTTTAGCCTTAACAATAAAGTCACACTCTATCTCCCACCTAGTAGCTTTAGATTAAATTCTGATGTCATATACGTCATATTTACATAGTTAAAACTCATAACAAAGCAACCCACAGGCAATAGGATGTAATAACCATGCAACAGAGCCATTTCCTGTCCCCTTTTTTCTCTCACACTATGTTTCGTGTAGTTTATTGGATGTGAATGTTTTGAAAATGAAAATCGTCTGGGAGAAAACTGCTAGCCAGGCGTGAGGTTTAGAAGAATTCAACTAAAAGAATATATAGAGTTGTAAATGCACGGCCACCTCTGGTATTGTAAAATAGAAACTCTTTCAATATTCCTTTCATTTCCACAAGAAGAATAGATGGGAGGCCACAATTATGTGCTCCAAGCAGTCGATTTTTAATATCTTTAATTCTGCTCATATTAAAGGAAAACAATTAACTTGGAGTCAGAAAGCCTTAAACACCAAAAGTTTTACAGTTTTCATTTTAAAGCACAAAGGACCTACTTCAAATACAATGCAACGGGAACTTTAACCACGGGCTATGTTTAAAAGACAAATCCACCATGGTACTTTAAACAATCAATTAAGGCAAGTTTAACAATTTTTTTTCAGCCTCGCAAAATAGCCCTATTAAAAGTAAGAAAATAAAACCACTATGTTCTTCTCTCTCTCTCTCTCTCTCTCTCTCTCACACACACACACACACACACACACACAGAGTATTCTTTAACCACAGTATTCTTTAAGTTATATCAAGAGATTGTGTCTAATCTAAACCTAAAGAAAAGAGTAAGCCTTAAACTTATATGAACTTTATGTAGAGCAATGCAGTACTTTCTGCAAACTGTTTTTCCAAACAGAACAAATGAAATGCTGCCATTAATTTGATTATTGATAGCACTCTTTTCGAAATCAAAATATCCCTTCAAACTATTTATTCAGGGAGATTTGTTTTTCACTATATGGATTTATTTTAGAATTTGAATCTAATGCCCAAATAAGAGACTAGAAAGCATGAAGGAAAAAAGCATCAGTTTCTACCAGAAGGCCAAAGAGTCTTCTCTTCTGATGGGAAGACCCTGTGACTCTCCCCTTATACCCTTGCTGTGCCCTTCCCCATCATGTTCCAGCATGGAAATGAATAATCTCTTAATGCTGAAGTGGGACACTCCAGGGGATCCAATTGCTAAAAGCTTGCATGTAGGCTGGACTTAAATGCACACGTCTGTTTCCATCGTGCAGGGCTTGCATCACAGGTTGTGTGCAGTGGGCTTGCCCAGATGTATGGCCAGCATCCAGATCCTACAAACCTCGCTGCTTCTGTTTTCCTTGCTGCCGCGACCGCTACTATTGTTCCAGCAGCTTTCTTTGCTGCAAGAACCTGGCTAGCACAGGTTAAATTAAACTGGTTTTGGGGCCAGGCAGCTCTCCATGGACTTGGGAGAACAGTTTTATTTGTGCTGAGTTCCCCAGTTCTTGCTCGGTAAATAATGGTCCATTTCAAAATGAATCATGTGTCAAAGCCCTGGCTTTCTAGTTTGTCCTGAGTGCTTTATTCCTCAGCAATTGGCAGCCTGAATTCCTCAGGAGGCACAGATTGTTACACAGCAGGCCCCACAGAAAGAGGTCTAAGGTATGTATCCCATAGCTTAGACATCAAATGTGAGCTGTTGGTGCTGGGAACTGCAGAAAATGGGAATGCTGGGGGTATAAATAGGAGTGGCATTTGTGACACACTCTTTGGCATGATTGGAGGACTTCTGCTGAAGTCTTGAGTCTGGTCTTGGATGAAGCCCTTCAAAATGATGTGAAGGGAGGGACTCAGAAAAAGACAATAAGAATAAGCTGATATTGAAAAACAAGGGGAGAGAAGAAATTTCATACTGCTTAGCCAAAAAAAAAAAAAAAAAAAAAAAAGGAAAACTGAGATGAGAAATGGTAATAGGCTTTGAAGGACAGCTGCCAAAAGAGAAAAACCTATTCTTGCTTTTTTCACCTCTGTTTAGATGTGACAAGCAGTAACATACTTAAATTAGAGCAGAGAAGAATGAGGCATTAGGAAAATCCATAAAGATCTTTAAACACTGGAAGGTGTTTCTGAAGGAGGTTGTGCAATTTCGAGTACTGACAGCATTTGTAAGAAGAAATGCATCTGGCAAATACAGTTTCAGTACAGAAGATCCTGCCTTGACTTAAGAAGATGGATAATGTCCTCCCACAGCTTCTCACACCTTTGCTATCTCTAAGTCTATGCTTGGCCTTTCTCTCTTCCTGACTAACTCCATATCAACGCCTGTTCCTCCTCTGAAGCCATCCCACTCAACCCCGTTGATCCTTCTAAGGTGAAGTTAATTGTCAGCAGGCAGTAGCACTCATTGGAAAAAGCTACCTCTATTCCCCCAGCTCCTTCTGGTGTTTCCTGACAGGAGCTTACAACTGCAGGGAAGGGATTGACCAGCAGAGAAGAGAACAGCAGTAGCAGAGAAGGAAACTCACCCAAGGTCAATCTACCGGTCAGCAGCTCTGCAGTCGTCTTGGGCCTCCTGTGCCCATAGACTTGTGAATCCAGTGGATCATGTTATGTCTGTCAGTCAACTGGCCTTCAGTACCAGGGCTTGGCTATCTCTACAGAAGGAAAAAATATATGGGTATAGTTAACATGTGTAACTCTAATGCATAACACATGTAGCCATGTATGTAGCCAGAAGGTGTTCATTGTGCTTGCTGGAGTGATGATTGCCTCAGCTTGCACCACATTTTTTTGTGCCACTGCTGCATTTCCTCCATCAATTGCCTGTTTGGCCACAGAGCATGAGGGCTTCTTTCTTCCCACATATGAAACAACTGGTCTCATGCCAGCATAAAACCCACTGTGGACCTCCTTGTACCACAGGAGACTTCAGGATGTCACGCAGCCAGTCTGACATTCAGACTTGTTGAGCTCTTGCTGAGCTTTTGCACAGCGCGCTGAAATCAGCAAGAACAACAGATGTTCAGCAACTTTGGAAATCAAGCCAAGAGCATTTGCTGGGGTTGGTCTGATGGCAGAAGGATTCTATTCTGTGTATGTGATTTAAAGCCTAAGCTGTAGACTCCTTGCTCCTCAAATGGACATGCCATGTACACTGAAATTGCAATCCAAGTTTCCTGACTGCTTTATTTCATATGCAAGGAGGTTGATATGAAGCCTACAGAGAAAATATGAAGACTACATGATGAAAGTCTTGACAGAGTTGACGTAGACCACTTAGGCCTACAGCAGGCAAATTTTTATGGGAGATGAGGTTTTTCTTTCATGGAAATTATGTGTTTAGAAATACATGAGCTGCTGCTCATTAGAGAAGCATGAGGCCACTGAGCAGCCTCTGTCTCCAGACTTGTCATGGGCTGGTATTAATGAAGGCGGGGCGCAAGACCTGGTGCTTCTCACAGACACTCCTTTCACAATACTGTGGTTCCCATCTTTAGACCTTGCACCAATCCTGCTGTATGTCAGCCACAGCATGCTGAGTGGCAACCTTGGCTCTGGGGTGGATGTTGTTGACTGGTGTAAGCTACCCACAGGATCCCAAATCCTTAAGGACTCAGTGGGACAGCTTTTCAGCTAAGCTGGAGTAGCATATGCATATATGTGAGAAACTGCTACTTGCCTTCTTGTTTTTTGAGCTTTTGAGCTGACAAAATAGCTGAGCAAGAGCTCAGGTTAATACTTTGTGTATTTCAGTCCACAATAACAATCAGCCTTCTCAACGTTGCATACAGACTGATGCTGAGGAATGAAGTCCCTGCTACTCTCAGCTAACAGTGACTTGGGTGTGCAAGGGCTTGTCTCCAGCAGGGGTGGGACACTGGCCATATCTCTGCAGCCTTGACACTTAGCTCTCAAAAGTCTTCCATACTGCCTTCTCTTCTTACCAACAGAGCTTTGTCACAAAATTTCAGAGAAAGTATATGTTTCTTCTCTACTTTCCTTTCCTTCTTGTTTATTTAATCAGAACGTTTCCTCATCTCATCTACCAAGATTTTCATTTGTCTATGATAGAGGCACTTTCTTTCAACATATCAATCATTTGTGCTGTGGCTGAGAAAACAGTGGTCTGAACCACTACTGTTCTTTAAATATTAAAAGAAGGGGTTGATGATAAGAATAATAAACATCTTAGGCTTTATATCTCAGCAAGTCATGAACTGGGAGCTCCATGCTTACAGGAAATATTGGGAAAAGAAAGCTAGAAGTGACTTGCTTAGGAAAGATCTCTACATTTTCTTCCACAAGTGTTGTATCATGCATTAGACTTTGTGATTCCTTGGAGAATGAGGCATAGTTTGCACAGCATGGAAAGGAGACATTGCACATGAGAAGTTTATGATGATTACAAGGGCAGAAGGCAGAGTGCAGTGTGATTTTCCTTCAGATAATCTTCTACCTGGCAGTCTAGTAAGGAAGAAAGGCAGGGTTAATAAACTGAGTTAAAAGAGAGGAGTAACTAAAACAGATGGAGGAACAAAGAAGATTCACATTCAGCATGCTCAGTTTGTCTATCAGATGTGCAAGTGATAAAATGATCAGGATAACAGAATAGCCTCAGATATGGCAAACTGTTACACAAGTCAACTCTGAGTGTCACATTATTGAGTATTTATGAAAATTAATGTGAAACAATGGTAAAATTCAGTTGTTAAAAACTGACCTGCTAATTGCTTTTACCATTGTTCTCACTACATGCCATGAAACAAAGAACATTTGCAATCCAGGCCTCTGCTTCATTTTCATTTTGTCCCAAGCTTGTGATATGGTTTTGCAAATTTGTCAAGATGAAAGAAAATGGTAGTTGGTTCCACAACCAGCATCTTCCAGCACGCTCTACAAGAACACTGGAGTGAACTGTCACTTCTCAGACAGCTGTGGCCTAATGACATTATGTTGTGGGCCTAAGGATGTTCTCCTGTCCTCAGTTATGTAAGACAAGTCCTGGGTTGTTTTCAGCTAGGAGCTAGGCCCACAGCCATGCTATAAAACAGCAGAGCAAATGGTTGCAAGCCAGAATTGAGGCTAAAGCTCTATTTCTCTACTGAAGCCAGTCAGACCTAAAGACCTCAGTTGGTATCATCAGCATTTATCACAGATCTAGAATTCACACACAAGGATATCTGAGATTTGTATGTTTTTTCTCAACACTTTGGGTAGAAGATATCAGTGGTTACAATGAGGTAATGACTGGCCAACGCTGATTTTCCAGTGACCTGTAAGGATGCTTGCCCTTGATCTCAATTCAGCACTCCTGCAGCTATGTTTTCTTACCCTTTTCTAACTTACAGTCTTGGACTGGCTCCCACACATCCACAATTCATTCTCTTAGGCTACATGTAGAAAATGCAGTGCCCTTTCTGCAAAAGCCCTTTTTTCTAAATTACATTCTAGTCTTCAACATGTTTTACTCCCTTTTTTTTTCACTTCCTTTCTCCCCTCCATAATTTACCTTTCCCTACAGAACACACACGTCTCAACAGACATATTCAGCCTTCATTTCCACCTTGGCATTTCTGCCCTTGTTATGCTCTGCCACACCTTTTCTTTGTCTGGGGGGCTCCTCCCTCCTTCACCATGCCTGTTCAGGGCCACAAAAGTCAACCTCTGACTATCATCAGTTCCTCCATACCAGCTCTTTCACTGTCAGAGATCCCTCTTACTTTCCAGAGCAAAGGATAAAAAACAAAGTTACAAATCATATTTTTGACTTGGGGTTTTTTCCCTCCTTTGGTCTTGGCACCTTCCAATCTCCTTTAATCTTATCCATACCTCCTCCATATGCCATTTCAGAAGTCAAACAAAATATGCAGTTTATAATCATAGAATCACAGAATGGTTGGTTAGGGGACCTTAAAATCATCCTGTCCCAACCACCATGTAATTGGCAGGGACACCTTCCACTCGACCACATTGCTCAAATGCACCTTTTCCTTGCTTCCTGCTTTTGACAGCTTTCTTGCTCTCAGAATTTAAATTGCCAGGACTCACTCTTAATGTCTCAATATAATTTTTCTTGGTTCCCCTCTTGGCTTCAAAAGTTTTTTTCCGCCCTTTGCCTATGCAGCTTATCTTACAACTTAAGATACAATTGAGATGAATGAAGACCTGGGCAACTGTGATCAAGTGAGAAAACTGATAATTTGAGGAAAATAATACCACAGACTTTTAGGAGCATTTGAGGAAAAAAAAGTTTATTTGCTTTGTACATAGCTCTTCCTTCCAAAGACAGCTGCAAAAGACAGCTGCAAAGACAGTGGGGTTTTTTTGTTTGTTTCCCTGGCTCAAATGGTAGATTTATACAGCAACCTGAAAAAAGTTCATCTTGGCTCTAGATACATTCCACTGTCACCTGCTGTTATCTCCAGAGATAAACCAGGAACACAAGCACAGCTCTGAACACAGGTGGAGTCTGAACATAAATCAGACTGCCCAACAATCGGTTCTCCCCCATCTTGGGGTCCCACTGGCATCCCCAGCACAGGCAATGCATGGGTTTAAACAAAACCAGGAGGGTTGGAGCCAGCCTGGATATTTCAAGTACCTGTTCATATTGCCTTGTCCAAGCTCATTGTCCTTCATAATTGCCGTCATATGTTTCTATGTGCAATGTGACTGAAAGATAGCTTTATATCCGTTCTGCTATTTGCTTCTGCTGCATCACAGTACATACAGCAGAAGTCCCTCACAGCTGCACAAAAGTGGGAACCAAAGTGTTCAAAAACAAGAACAATCAGTAGCTTGGACTAATTTTCATGAGCAATTTTATTTCAGTTGTGTGTTTTGTGAGGGAAACTAGTTTAAATCAGCTCTCTACTTCTCCTTATATTAACTGTAGTATTTTCCCTCTTCATTTAACTGTGTCTCTTCATTTAACTGTTCTTTGGTTAAAGAAAAAGTGTATTATAAAAGATTTTAAAGTAATATTTCTTTATTTTTTTTCCTTTAAATGTAGCAATAATACTACCTTAACAGGACAGAAAAAAATTCATTATTTAATTCCTAAAAAGCTAATAATGCAATTCAAGCTATGAACATAATTTGTCTTGGATTGTTTCTCACTTTAGTGACAACACTACTTTTTTTTTTCACATTTTTGTTAATTTTAACACTCTCTAATCTCAAAATTGTCATGAGAAAATTTTCACAATCTTTATATTCAAGGGAAGTTGATGTTATTTCACCAGAGACTTTTCTATTTTAAAGTTAAAATGAAACAATTCTGAATGGATAGCAGGACAAAGTTATAAAATGAAAGACACTGTTGCAAACTTCACAGCACTGCTATAAATCAGGATTTTTCAATCTCTAAGTCACATGATCACCATGGTTCCTACTTCCTCAACAAATTAAGAATATCCATCAAACAACAAATCCTTCCACTGATAGGGAATACTGTATCCAAGCTCAGTAAATATATATCCATATACAGAAATGCAGTTATATCAAGAAGATCCTGAATATAAATAGAAATTAAAATTATCCTATATTTTTTTTCATCATTTTACCCAACATCAACCAGACAAAAAAAAAAATACTGGGACTTCCATGACTGAAAAAGAGTAGTTCATTCAGCAGGCAGACTGGGGACTTTGGTCATTGAAATATCTACAATGCCTACTACCTTGTGCACGGCCAATTATTGCTACAGTGCTCCATTAGACCAACATTTTAATGGTTAAACAATTCTGGAGGACTAGACAAACATGTCTGTGCAGATCTCTATCTTCCTCTCCTGGTCAGCTCCTTCTAGATTTCGACAGAAATACGTTTTCTCTCTGCATCAAACCATCAAAGGAGGCTAAACACAGTCAGGGAATCCATTAGAAACCTCAAACCATGGTCCAACCTGCTAAATATTTATTGAATTTGGAAAAATGCGAGACAAATTTAGACTGAACTTGGACTGATTTATTGTGTTTGGCAAAACATTGTTGTTTTGTATGATTATGACTCTCAAACCAGACAAAATTTAGTGGTTTAACTTGAATGAAACTAAAGCTTAAATCAAAGCGGGAGAGACATTACTGGAACAAAAGTTGTTGGATTTTTCTTTCTTTCTTTCTTTCTTTCTTTCTTTCTTTCTTTCTTTCTTTCTTTCTTTCTTTCTTTCTTTCTTTCTTTCTTTCTTTCTTTCTTTCTTTCTTTCTTTCTTTCTTTCTTTCTTTCTTTCTTTCTTTCTTTCTTTCTTTCTTTCTTTCTTTCTTTCTTTCTTTCTTTCTTTCTTTCTTTCTTTCTTTCTTTCTTTCTTTCTTTCTTTCTTTCTTTCTTTCTTTCTTTCTTTCTTTCTTTCTTTCTTTCTTTCTTTCTTTCTTCTGTTATTTTTTGTTATTTTTTGTTTTCCTCACAGGACCAAATGTTGTTTTGGTTTGGTTCTTTTTTCATCTTGAGCCAAACTGTATAAAATATTTTATCTGTGCCTTTCGTCTGCCTGCACATATGAAAATGGAAAATCATGCTGATTTTTAATACAAGGTTTTCCCTGATCATTATTTACCTATTTTCACCAGAATGTAAGAAGTCCTACAATTTTGTCAAGGTTGATTTCTTCACAGCAAACAGGTTCTTCCAGAATGGAGAAGTGTTTTTGCCTAAAATATGCAGTCTTTCAACCAAAAAGACAGAGGGAAACTCTTACGCTTTTATTGAAGAGGTTAAACCAAATTACCATTCCAAATGTTAAATTACAGGGAATAGGCACGTGAAAGCAACAATAAAATAGCAACAGGAAGATTTAAAAAAGAGTTTAATTCTGCCATTCTGGAATTCACGTGCATTGCAAAATTTATAGCACTTCCTTTTTTCATCATCATCATTGTTAGTGTTTGTAATCATCAAGTGGAATGTTGTTTTCCAGACAGAGGTTTTGTAGAATGCAACTTGCAAGCAGTTTTATTTTCATTTCTTTAATATTTTTGCATAGACTTAATTTTCTCCTAGCAATATAAGTAATTTGAAATTTAAATATATTCATATCTTGAAGCTAATGCAGATACATAGCCAACTACTCAAAAAACCAGACATGAAATAGCAAAATATTAAGAACTTGGGCAGGTAGATCACATTTTTTCCTCATATGTTTGCACAAAATAATTTCCTTTCAGGTTTGTATCATAAAATTCACCAAAACAAATATAATTTTGCTGTGAATTGCAGATGTTTTCCTTGACATAAGGCTCCATTTAATTTAATTTAATTTAACTTAATTTAATTTATAATGCAGTTAATGGTCGAGTAAATATAGTTGTACTTCAATTTGTCTTAAGAGAAAACTAAAATATATTTAATATTTTCATCACTGGAGGCTAAAGAAGAATATTTTGATATCACCAGGGCCAAGTAAAGCGGAATACGGTGTAGTTATGAGTTCATTTTTGTGACTGGACATAGAATCAGGGCATTTTGGGAGTCATTCAAAAAAATCCAGTGATTATGATTGGGTTTAAAATCAATAATATTATATTATTAAATCAATAATATAATAGCTTATTATATAGCTAATAAGACTATGTAGAAATGCAATGCATTATGCTTAGGAAAGAGATGGTGAGAAAAATGCACATCAGAGCTTCAGCCCGGCCTTGTTTCTCCCTCTAATCCCAGTATCAGAGCGTGCCCTTGCTGGAGTTGGATGCTTGTGTACGAGCTGGCCGTGCTGCCCAAACCTTCCTGCCTTCCTGCAAGGCTGAAGGGGACACTGGCAAGGCACACTGCTGGGGCAGGGGCCACAGCAGCTGCTCAGTGCCAACAAACCCACCACACAGCATGGCAGCACGGCCACGTGAAGGCCAGCATGAAGAGGAACCCTGCAAGGTTTCAGTACAACAGATGCAACAACTGCATGTGCTCTGCAGGCAGCTGCTGGCCAGCACCAGCCCTGCCAGGGTCTCCTCCTCGCCTCCTCGGTGCCCTGAGCGACGTCCTGCTGCTCAGGGGAGAGATGTTCCACAGCCCTGCCCCTGCTGCTCAGGGGAGAGATGCTCCACAGCCCCTGCTGCTCAGGGGAGAGATGCTCCACAGCCCCTGCTGCTCAGGGGAGAGATGCTCCACAGCCCCTGCTGCTCAGGGGAGCGATGCTCCACAGCCCTGCCCCTGCTGCTCAGAAGAGAGATGCTCCACAGCCCCTGCTGCTCAGGGAAGAGATGCTCCACAGCCCTGCTCCTGCTGCTCAGGGGAGCGATGCTCCACAGCCTCGCCTTTCGCAAGGTCCCCGCAAATTAAGTGTTTGCACAACAACAGCAGAAAGGTAAAGCAAGGCGATTTTATATTCCACCACGAGTTTATCTAAAATAATACCCACTCCCACTGTGGCGGGAGAGGAAGGCTAGCTGTAATTAAGTCGCTGAAGTATAGCACTTTCATTCATTAAAAACAATTCTTTGATTTAGCGCTTAACACAAAACACCCACAGACCACAGGAAATCTCTGGGCTAATTCTCCTGCCCTTTCACCTCTCACACATTCGAGCTTTCTGCTTTCTTCCTCCTGTCCATCTGCTTTAATCATTAGCAACAGCCTTGTGCAACACCTCTAACAAGTAAAGTCAGCTGTCATCAGAGCATATTTAAACTCTGACTGTTAGTTTCCACTAAATCAGCTCTATGCCCACAGGCCTCATTAAGCACAGAGAAGGGCAGTAGTTGCAGGTCCCAAAAAGCTCCAGGGCCAACCAGCCTTTCCGAGGCAAAATTGTGGTCCATGCACTGCGCAGACCAGATTTATCCTTTCCTGAGTTTTCCAAAAGCTTTGAAGCGGAAAGGCAGTGGCTGCAGAAAACAGTCGCTGCGTGACCGGCATGCTGGGGGTAGGCCTGACAATGGCGGATTTGCACTGCCGGCATTTGACTGCCAAAATATACCATCGTTGGGAGGGAAAAACAAGAACAGCCCTTGACAGTGGTCTGATAGGGTAAGGACAGAGAGGACTGCAGCACCAGACCTGGAGAGGGTTTGATTTTGCTTGGGAAATGAGCACCCTTTTCATAAGATGCTTGCTCTTCACAGCACGATGACTGTAGGAATAGAATGAAAGCAATGACAGGGGAAGCTCTTGGTGTTTAAGCAGAAGAGACTCACGGGCAAAGAGGTTTGGAAAAGTCACAGTGCTTATCCTTGAAAACAATACTGGCATTCACAATAGAGCACATAATGTGAAGATGCAGTCCTACATTGTGAAAACATTTACACACTTGGATTAGCTCTCCTGGAGAACAGATGAAATTCAGAGATATCCTGGAAACTACTGGGTTAGCCCCCCAAAAAATCAGGCAATCAGGCAAAGCATCAGGTAATCAGGCAAGCCAAAGGGATACCAGAGCACTTTAGTTTCCATTGTCTTAAAATAACCTTTGGATTTTTTTGCCTGTAGTCCTAAGTGTACACATATTATCTGCTTTGCACATATCCTAGAGTGTTAAGTCAGCCATTGGGTAGGCCTAGAGAAAATATAACAATGGAAAAAAGTCAAGTAAAAATCTGAGGCATTGCTCCTGGATATTAATTTTAAGTGTATATGTAAGTACACATCTTTGGACCAAGTCCTCAAATGTTGGGAATCTATGTACTAAAATTAGAGAAAATGCCAAGACAGACAACCCAGACAACCACATAGAATTATCAGAATAGTTCAGATTGTAAGAGACCTTTAAACGTGACCTAGCACAATGCCCCTGCCATAGTAGGGACATCTTCAACTAGACCACATTGATCGAAGCCCTGTCCAATCTGATCTTGAATGTTTCTAGGGACAGGGCATCCAGGGTTTGACCACCTTCATGGTAAAAAATTTCTTCCTTATATATAATCTAAATCTACCCCCTTTTGTTTGAAACCTTACTTCTTGTCCTATCACTAAAAACACTACCAAAATTCTATTTTCACAGCTCTTTTATAAGCTGTCTTTAAGTATTGAAATGCCACAATAATGTCTCCCCAAACCTTCTCTTCTCCAGGTCAAACAACCCCAGCTCTCCTAGCCTTCCCTCATTTGAAGAGTGCTCTGGCCCTCTGTTCATCGTCCTGGCCCTGCTCTGGACCTTCCCCAGCAGATCTATGACTTTACTGGGTTGAGGACCCTAGAGCTGGATGCAGCACTCTACAGTCTCTTCCCTTGGGCTGCTGACCTCTCTCCTTGTCATGCAGCCCAGGATACAGTTGGCTTTCTGGGCTGCAAGCACTGGTTTATGTCCATTCTTTTTCCATCCACCAGCACCCCCAAGTACTTCTTGGCAGGGCTTCATCCTCCAGCCCATGTTGATACCAGGAGTTGCTCTGACATAGGTGCAGCACCTTGAGCTTGGCCTTGTGAACCTCAAGAGGCTCACATGAGCCCACTTCTCAAGCTTGTGCAGGTCCCTCTGAATGGCATCCCATGCCTCAGGCATGTTAGCTGCATCACTGACACACCTGCCATTCAAGAGAATGCATAGGTCGTGTGCCTTCAGTTTGGAAAAAACAACAGCAGAAAAGTAGTATTACAGAGTAACAGACAGCACTGTAAGTGGCATGGTAAAGAGAAATAAGAAATTATTATTTACTGCTTTAATGAAGCCACACTGTCTTTGAACCTACTCTTTGCCCTGTGCCACGTGTGAAATTTTCACGTGGTTAAAATACCTGTAGAGAAGTGGTTTTTAACACTGCACGTGGTTAAGCTACAGAGTCTAAAAAGAAACAAACAGATTCACGGGAAGTAGGTCTATCTCAGGTTATTGATCACAGTGGATGACAGTGTAGGGTATCACTAAAGCACTGATAACGAAAGGCAGGGAAGATGAGTGAAGCTCTACATGCCTTGAGTTAGTATTCTGTCTCTTCATGCCTGCTGCCAACCACTGTCAGAAACAAGATACTGTGTCTGAGTGATCTTCAGCTTTTTGCAGTGCCAAGACCATGTTCATGTTCTCCTGAGAATTTAACAGCTCTTAGGACATCTTGCCAGGTATTGAATTCAAACATTAAAGTTATAGGCTGAAACAGTACAAAGCAAACAAATTAATAAGCAGTGAAAACTTCTGTTCCTATCACAGGATTGCCAAATTATCACTTGATATCTTTAATGGTGCTTTTAATCTCCAGCATACTTTACTTATTAGCTGGTGGAAGGATGGCAAGTCTATAGAGGAAATTACCCTGAGCTTCAGAAAATAAGGTATGCTTTCCTTAGGGCAGCAACAGATTCGGGTTACCCTGACCATGCACTCTATAAATGGGTATATTCAATGAAATAAGTTTGAATGTTTCAATAAAGTTGAATCACTAGCATTAATATAAACATAATTAAAGTTATAGCAGCACCTCTGCTCTGAAATTGCATCCTAGTGGGTGTGTTTCAAAGGTGTATATTGGACAGAAATTTTATTAAGTAAAAAAAAAAAAAAATCTGTGCTGAGGATGGTCCTAGAGGTGCTTCAGAAGGTGCAGCTATATTCTGAGCTCCTGACTTCAGGCACCAGGCTCCTTCCCTCCACCTCCCTCTGGAAAAGCCTGGAGCTCTCAGTGGTTAGAGAGTGAGGGAATGCCTTGGACCAGCCTCCCAATGAAGGCACTGTTCCATAGATCTGCTGAAATTAATCTGACTGGTTTCTGCCTTCTTACACCTCTCTAAATATTTGGCCACATTTTAAAACACACACATACACAGTGCACATGAGAACATTTCACATTTGGTTTTTGCAATGTAATTGTTTTGCTTGCTCTGTTATGGTTTCTTGCACCAGATGTAGGAATGTTGAGACATATGAAAAACAAAATCAGCTACAGTAAGAACGAACTACCAGTCATCATTGTACATTCCTCAGAGATAGGTGAACAAGATTAAAGACAACATCAATGGCAGAAGGATTCTATGGAGCACTAGTGTTTCCTTTTTCATTATCAGCTCCCACAGCCCATAACACTGTACTGCTGTGCCATGCTTGCTCAGTTCTTCAAAAGAAGCAATTCCAGAAGAAATCCTGTGATGACAGTCTGTAACTATATAATCTGTTGTGAAAGTTGCAAGATGATAGCAATTAAAAGAAATTTAAGGCTCTTCACAGCCCAGTTTGGGTGTCTTCACCAAACACTTAGGGAGGTTAAACTGACCTCTTATGAGCAGTCTAGCCTTAGAGATGGTACACAGAACAAACATCAGCAGACAAAATTTTAAACTCTGCACTAAGGGAAAATTTGGACGTGGGTTGGAAAACCTAGTGATGACCTGCTTAGTCCTGGTTTACACCTTAGCACAATGCCCTACACTGCACCCCCGCCACACTTACTAAACATCATCATTTCCTCACCTCTGTCTGCCTGGGAGCCTCATGGACACCCTTGAACTACCTTCAATCCCAGCCTGCCAGCCTGTGGCTGTGGACCAGCACAGGCACAGTAAGGGCTGCAGGGAGTCTCTTGGGGGACAGAAAACACCCACTGCTCTGACATCTGCCTGCTTGGCTGCTGCTGCCCCTGAGCTGGTCACATGTGGAGCAATGCCTCTTGCTGAGACAGCTGGCCAGAGCTGAGCTTTTCTGCAGCATCCCCCTGTTCCTCCTCCCCGTGCTCTGTGCAGCAGCCAAACCAAGCAGTGCTGCTGAGAAGCTTGGAGGTGACAGGATGTGTACAAGTGGCTGTGGCGGTGCCGAGAGCAAGGTGGGTCCCTGCCCGTGGGCTTAGCCAGCCTCTCAGTTGGGTTTTGCAGCCCCAGCCTCTGGCCTCCTCTCAATACCTCAGCCACCTTGTTCAAAACTGGCTTAAGTATGTCTGCACTGCATCATGCTGCCAGCTGCACTCAACGTCCCAAACACACCGCAGGCACTCTTGGCTCCAGAGATAACCCATTGCCTGTGGTCATGCACAGAAAACTCTGGTTTTCCAAAGCATTGCCTCAACTCTTCAGGCAGGCATTAGGATCACTTACAGAAGCATACAGAATACTTTGTTTCAGCACTCAATGATTTGTTTGTGTGTTTACCAACTGGAGGGGGTTGCAGCACGCAATTTTGCCAAAGCAAAAAGGTGTTCCAAGAAGAGCAGCAGCAGCTGTAAGCATGCTCTGGGAATTAAATAATGGCATCTTATAAAACTTCACAAATTGAGCCAATAAGTGTGCAATAAGTCAGTTTTGAAATTACTGTCTTATATCAAGTTTCTCTAATAAAAGTCAAATTTGTGCTTAGAAAAGCTTAAAGCCCATATGTAGGAAAACTTTACAACACTAATGGGAACCATGATAGAGCAGCATGTTAGTAAATACATGTGTAAGCAGCACAGTACAAAGAGAAAAGTAGCAACATGTTAATTATCTCCCTCCTGTATTATTTTTAGTTGTCACTGTGGATGCAACTGCAGCGAAACACATGCACATTCTGACAGCTGCTCTGTTCCACAAGGTTTAAAACAGCAGGAAGACTGGCAATGTGAAAGAGAGAAAACAGAGACTTTTCTTCTATAAGAATTTGTAACATGTCCATTTAGAGATAGAAATGACCTTTTTATGTTCTCAGTGATTGATCCAGAAGCAACTTTTCTAAAGGAGATATATGGGTTGGAAAAGAAAGCTGTCTCATGCTGGAGAACTAATCCCTAGGGATAGGTTCCTTACTAACAACCATGGGTTCTCACTTAGCTTGGATGTGTTGCAGTCATGCTAGCATTGACAGAGAGGTAGTCTTTCACATCCCAGAGGCCCCTGGCAGGCTCACCCAGCAAGCTTGGAGCCAGCCTGGAATCGAGGTCTCCACCAGACGAAAGGTGAGTGAAGCTGCTGTTGCTTTGCAGGTGTGAGACTTGGACACTGTGCAGAAGATCTGTCTTGCTGCTGGAGAAGTTCCAGCCATTCCATATGGAGCACTGTCGAGTAATGACAACTCATCCACTTGCTAACTGCATTTCCCAAATGGGCAAATTTTCCATGGCCTGAAATAGAAGTGAGCAAACTCGTTTTGCTTGCATTTTTCCTTAGCCACAGTACAAGGCAGCACCACTCTGTGCTGTCTGAATGAGGTAACCACTACTCTATTGGTTAAGGTATAATAATGAAAGTTCATCTGAAAGGATCTAGGCAAGCCCTTTGATGCCCTCTCATCTGAGCTTTTAGAGAAAAAAAATCTCACAGATCACCAAGATAAAGGACACTGTAGGCCTTTTTCCACTGAAAGAACATACCCTTAAATAGGAAAGGTGAAAAGACAAAGATCTGAACAGTTTACAAGGTGGTTTCAGATGTTGAGTTAATCCCGCAAATGATGGCATAAATAGAGCCCATTACTGATGCAGTCATCCCTACATCCACCAAACCTCATCAATCTATCACAGGATAGAATCATTTCTCACCTAAAAGACATTAAACACAATGAGGCAAATGAACAGAAATGCTTCCCCAAAGCTCTGCATAACTAAGCTGGAGATGTTGTATAAGAGGGGTTACAGAGTACCTAACTCCAAAAGGACATTCAAGGGTACAAGTCTTAACGAGTCCAGAGTTAATTACTGAAGTTCTACACTAGGATGAGTCTTTAAGATATAGCTTCATCATTTCTTAGTTTATATGACTCCAACTCAGCCTATTGGATTTTGTGATTTTGGTTTGTAGGCATTTGACCCATGCATCACACTGCATAAGTACCAATCCTAATATTTTTATATAGATAACACCTAGAATTGGGCATTACAACGCCAAATTCTTTTAAGGAACTACACTTGGACTTAATGTAGGGGACCTGGTCAGTAGTTTAGATATATATTTTTGTTTAATCATTTTGAGTTAATGGACAAAGCCATTTCAAAGATTTTCTTTGCCTTTGAGGTAAAAAAAAAATGTAGCTTATGTAACTTCTAACTTTTCCTTATCACCGGGTCTTATTAAGACCTACTGTTGTGCTTTTAGAAATTGACAAATTATATCCTCTTCCTGTGATATGGTGACTAAAACTGTATAAACAAGTGTTTCAGATAGTAACATGTAAACAACAGATCAGGTCCTCCCACTCTGCAAATATAAAAGGATCCCAACATTTCCTGGGCCATAGTGAGGATGTAAGCAAAGTAACTCCTCAAATATGCAGAAGGTCTGGGCTTGGAGGCCAGAAAAAATCATTTTACCTGTTATATTCTACACAACTTTGGTCATCACAAGAGCATGCAAGTATGGAAGGCAATTTCCTTAGCAAAATGTCTGTCATATACGGCCCATTGTCTGGACGAGAGCTGTGGATGTGACAGTGCTTTATTTGGTTGTTGGGCCCTTCCTTTGCTTTGCTTTTGGGTACAACAGAGAGCTTGGATGTGTTGGAAAGACACATACCCTCATCTTCAGTCAGGTGCAGATGATTCTCTCTTCTTGTAGTGGGTTATTCCACAGGCATGGAAGGTCCCTGCCTCAGCAAGTCTTCAAGGTGAAGACCAACAGCCATCCATGATCTTTCCTCCCCAATCTTCTGGCAAGTCCTCTGGAAAACCTGAGCTCAGATCCTGCCTGTTTTGTGAAGGCAAGAATCAGCACCTCGAACCTGATTCATAATTCAGGGGAAAAACTGTTTTCCTGCACATCCTTAAGATGGAAGAGCTCCCTACAGCTCCTTGGACCAGGTTTTGGGCAGCCTAATTTCACATAAATCCCTGTGCTTAGGGTTTCCTGTCATGGGCTGTAGGCCTTTGGGCATCCAAGGCAATACAAAAACACTTAAAAATTGGTTTTGGAGGCAAATGGGTCTTACTGACCCTAGGCCTGTACATTTCCTACTCCTAAAGGTGTCTTTATGATGCTTGATTTTACAGCACGACCTAGATTGGCAGGAAGTGTCCTGGATGACAGCAAATTACAGAACAACCTGCTGCAACTAGCTTGAGCTAAAAGCACTTGACTTTCAGTGGGACTTTTCAGCTCTAGCACTCTGGATCCAACTGTTGCTCTTTCATTTTGGCTGCAACACAGCAGCAGAAAGGTGCAGCCTCCACTAGATGCAACAAGAGGAGCATCTGGGGATATTTTTGTCAGATGTCATGAGAGGGGCTAAGATAAATAAGAAACCCAAAACTCAGTACCTGAAATAACAACCCTTGACTAGAACTTTGCAGATTTTTATCTATGGTATTCCAGGTTTTTCACTCATTCTCTTGATTTTTTTTGTGTGTGTATATACAATATGAAATGGAAGAAGGTTCTGGAGCAAATAGTACAGTTTGGTTTTGTACAATAATTCACACAGATCTGTGAAGTTGTAGTAGAATTTGATTTGCATTCTGTTACTAAAATAAATACACAGTGTTTTCAAAAACATTTTTTATTTTCCATGAAAATATTATACCATCTATCCCTACCTTTAGAAGCTGTTTTGCCCTGAGATGCTAAGGCTACATAAATGTGTAACCAAGAGGTTTTTTTCTTAGAATGTCACAACATGCCCTTCTCCTAAAATGGAAAATATCACTGTCTCCATATTTCATGATATTCTGGGGAATATGAAGTGAGCTCTTTTATGGACTAGGACAGAGGGGCATTGGAACAGCATGTGCAGGAAGTCACAGTGCAACCACTGGGGATATGGTGAAATGCAAAAAAACACATTTCTACTTACAGTGCTATCTGGGAAGGAATTTCCCAATAATATAAGAAGATATATGGATAGTCTGACCTATTTTTTTGTAGAGCCTCACTGCAGCTGAGTATTTCCTGTACTGACCTGGATCCAATATCATAGAACCTAATAAATCAGTTAATATTTCAGGTAACTAAAATATTAAAAGATGCCTTAAAGATTTAAAATTTTTCCACACATCATACTCCAGCTTAACAAACAAAGGTAATGTGAAACACGTAAAAAGTCCCCTCTTTTATTAATTTTTCATTCTTTTTTTTCTTTTTCCTTGAAAACTATCCAACTAAGCAAGGAAGCCATGGCCTTTTCTCTTTACCAGAGTGTTCAGAGACAATGTGTGTGGCACATTTAAGTGATACATAATCCCCAGTTCTTTCCCTTGGTCTCTAAGGAATAAAGACATAATCTCTTGTTGTGATAAGAACTAGTCCCCAGAATACAGATTTCATCTATACAGTGCATCTAATGTTGTTCCAGTTATTAAACATCCTGTTAGGTTCTTATCTGTTCCCAAATACAGGATTTTTTTTTCTGTGATTTGACTCAAGAATTCAAATTTTCATTTGTGTCACATAGGCTCCATGCTGACCCCTCAGTTTTCCTATGAATGGTGACTCTGTGTAAGCACCCAGGAATAAATACACTTGGAATAGAATCAATTAATTTCATTTTGTCAGGCTTTGCTGACCATGATGTAACTGCACAGGCATCGCACTGCTTAGCCCAGGAGAATCTGTCCTTATTAAAAAAAAAAAAAAAAAAAAGCCTTCCTATTGTTTTCCTAAAACAAAAGGATCCCAGTTTCTTAGAGCCAAGACTTTTGTAATTATCTACTCACTACATTTCTTGGAAGTTCAAGTAACAGTTAATTCAACATCTCTTAGAAAAAGCCTAGTAGCAGAAAAGCGCTTGCTGAAGGCCTTTTGCTTTACTCTGGGTTTTAGCTAATTTTATACACGACAACTAGGTCATAATTCATTCCAGCCCATTTGCAAGCCAAGGATTCTAGGATTTGTATAATTCTTTTGTAAAATAGCCAATTTCATGCAGAGCATGCAAACATTCAGAATTGCAACTGTCAGAAGACACAGTTTGCCAACAGCCGAATGGAATTAAATTCAAAAACAGTTCAGTCACTCTCTTTTATATTAAGTAAGCACAAAACAAAATTTTACAGAAAAACAAAGGTTATGACACCAAAATAATATTTTTTCATTGATCCACAGATACTAATTCAACCCCAAATCCTTAAAACTCAAGGCATTTTTTCCTGAAACTCTGATGGAGTCTTCTATGCTTTCCAGGCTTTCCTGACTCTTCCAACCCTGCAGAGAAACAGGCAAATTAAAAGCCCTTGGTACAACCATAGCTAACAGCATAGTTCCAGATTTTAGGTTTTGGCTGGTTTTTTTCTATTTATAAATATCCTGTGAACAAGCTGAATTTGACTGCTTATTTCTTTAATGTAAAGTAATATCATTTTCAGGTTGCAAACTAGACATGGAATATTCACTGCAAGTATCAAGCAAAATCCATCTAAGATTTGAGCTAATATTTCAGGTCTACAAAGCAGTAGAGAAGACCTAACTGTGTTTCCATTAACTTTAACTATATAATATCATTATGTTTACGGATGTACCCAAAGCTAGAAGGCAAGTAGTTAAGCTTTCAGTTGGATCAAGGAACTTGTCACATGAAGAACATCAAAATGTTCATTGGCATTGTTTTTACTTTAGAATAACAAATAAAAGGTGTTTTTATTGCATTCATTTGTGCTGTTGCATTTTTTAATAAATTCAGACTTGACAGCATAAGGTTTATAAACACAGGTTTATGAACACACAGTTTATGAACACATTTTGCTTTAAACAAATCACTTATATATTAGGAAATCTTTTAAAAATGCCAATTATTCACAGTGATATTGTATAAAAATATTTCTATGTTTCCTAACTAAAATAGAATGTTCCATTTCAAAATATCCTTCTATTTGTTTTTTATAAAAAAAAGGTTAAGAAGTCCATAGATCAATTTCTAGTGTTTTAGGATTTTAACTGTGCTATCCACCAAAACCACCTGAATGGCTTAAGTTTGGAGTAATTTCATCCCCACCCTGTCTCTCCATCCCGGCCACTGAAGTCCAAACAAATTACCTGTTCTGAAGGAGCTCAACTGAAAGACAAGCCAGTTACAATCTTCAGTCTGAAATTAGCTGGAATTTCAGGCCACCTCAATGCCACTAGCAGGGTAGGTGATGTCCATGGGATGATGGTGGCATCTTCCCATCAGAATGCAGCCCCCTCTGCACATGGTTTGGGGCAGGACCCCCTTCAGCCACTCAGAATTATTCTGTTGCCACAGGTGACTCAGAGCCTGAAGACTCCCTGGGGCAGAATTGCCATCTCATACCAACCTTGCTCTGAACCGGGCCAAGTCAAGCAGCTGCAACCCTACATTACTCATTTGGCAGGCAGGTCGATCCTACAATTTGTTGAGCACATATAGCAGTCCATTAAATAAACCTTGATGTATGTGAAGTCCTCAAATTCAATAGGAATCCTGCAGTGATTGAAAGATGTTGGTTTCAAGGATCCCATCCTTCCCAGCACTAGTCCATTCCCAATAGGTGGGAATTTTGCCATTGAATTCCACTGGTGTGGGGGGGTACTCCAGGGTCAAGTCAATTCTGTAACAACATGGAGGAAAACATGCTTTTAGCCACATAATCTGTGGTTTAACCCAGCACTGATATTCTGCTGCAGAAAAGTTTTCGGCATGCAAAATCTCCACTTTCACTTTATAATGTTGCAGTTACAGTCTTTGCAAGTGCCTGCTTGAATCCGCTATGAAAGTGGGGTAAAACTGAAACTAGCTGAATTAAAGGTGTTCTGTGTTTGCTTTGGTTTAAAATGCCTTTTTCTCCTAACTTCTCACAAGATACATCCTCCTGACCAATCCTGTGAATCCAGGGAACAAAAAGCCACTTCACACAGTCTGTTTCAACTGTACAACAAAATACCAAGAGGAATTAGTTTGGACAAATGCTTTGATTTGGAGTTGTTTGAAGGCAGGACAAGTTAATAGTGCCACTGGTGAAGATAATCCAAGGAATTTGAGATAAACAGGAGGTGAAATGTCTCTGGTTTAATGGGTAGCTGATATTACACCTTGGTTTTCTTTCTAATAGTCTGCACTTGCTGTCAACAGCAACAGATACAGCAGACTGGAGCTTCCTCATATCCACCATCCCAACTATCACATATTCCTTGACTTGCAGCTACTTTTCAATGTCTGCTGCTATACACGAGTGCTGACCTACCTCAATTTCAGTGCATGTGGCAGCTGCTGTTCCGTGAGCACTGAGAGCCAGCCGGTGGCTTTACTGTGGAGCAAAAGAAAAGGTCACTACTGAAATAGCTTTCCAACTACAGGCCCTGTCTGCAGGGGCAGATGCATCTCCTCACACACACTCTGCATCCCTCAGTGATCAGGGGGCTCCAGGAAGAGCAGCTGGGTCTACCCATATGTAGGAACAGAAAAAAAGTGTGGATACACTACTCTAGATAGAAGAGATGGGTGACGAGAAGGGGAAATAAAAATGGACTGGGAGAAGCCATGCTTATTACAAGGATCTGGAAGCCAGTTTGGGTGATTTTTTCCTCTGGTTTAAAATTGCCTATTCGAAAAGAACACATATAAACCATTTAGGAAAAGTCCATTTTAAGGAAGTGATTAAAAGAAAAGAATATAAAGGCAAAGCCAGACAGTGACTCCAGGCAAAAGAGCACATATTTATCAATGTTGCTTTATTTGCAGAAAAAAACAATGCAATATTGGTCAAGTAATTTCTCCGCACTGAAGACCACAATAATATTAATTGAAAAACTTACTGGACAAAAAACTACGGCTATTATTTAGTCAGCTGTAGTTACAGCCTAATTTATGTCTGTTTCCATTCTCATTGTTATGAGAGTTTCCCTCAGGAGCTAACAGTGTGAGATAGTACAAAAATGCTTTTATTTATTTTGCATTATTGCCTACACCCAAATGCTTGCTAATTGTACTAGGTTTTTTCAACATGACAAAAGGAACATGCTGAGTGAGAATTTTAACGGCAAAAATTATTTAAGAAACAAAAAAATCTTGTTTTCCCCAACTCCCAACTTCTTGGACACCAGCAAATAACTGAGTAGAAAAACATCAGCCAGAAAGAAGACCATTTGTGACCTCGACAGTGTACTAACTGGCTTTAATGAGATGACAAAGTACCCAGAATCCAGCTGTCTACAGCAAATCTTCCAGATCATCAAGCTGAGAGTACCTCCAAGTTATAAAACTGACTGCGTCTCCATACAGCAGGCCCTGAGAAACCCATTTCAAAGTGTCCCTACAACCTCCTCTTTTCACAAACACACGTCATTTTTAAGAGGCTCAGAAAAGTAACCACAGTGTGGAACCAAAAATACAGCAAAGTCCACGGGTATTTGGGGCCAGTGGACTATTTAGTCCTTTTTTTGTTTGTTTGTTTGTTTGTTTTTTGTTTTTTTTTTTTTTTGTTTTGTTTTTTTTTGTTTTGTTTTGTTTTGTTTTGTTTTGTTTTTTCCCCTCTACTTTTATCCTCCTCCTGGCAGCAGCCCTTTCTTGCTCTCGACCCTCAGCTATGCTACCTCTCCTCCCACCCCCACAAACATCCCTGCACATCCCCGTGGTTCCCAGACATCCTGTGGCAGCCAGCAAATACTCAGCAGCTGGCCATGGCCTGCCTACCCAAAAGGGAGCAGCTGAAATATCCCCTCCAGGGTTTCTCTTCAGCATCGCCATCAGGAAACTTGCTGCTGACAAAGGCTCCGTGCTGGCCCCAGGCATCAAACAGTGGCCAAAGAGCAGGGGCTCTCCCTGTAGCCCAAACACAACTTTTTGTAATCTCTTGCTGCCTCCTGTGCTTATGCAGTACAGACCTTCTTAGGTTACAAGACACTTTGAAGATCTCACCTTCTCCCATTACTTGTCTTTTATATAAAATGTCCACAGATGTGAGTCTGCTAGTGTGTCGGAGGGCTGTGGTTAATAACTTACGAACCAACGCTTCCTATCGGGCACGTTGTTTAACGCAGGGCTGCATGGCAGCACTGCCTTGCTGCAGGAGCACCCTCTGCTGACCCCCACGAGGGGCCGCAGCCCTGAGGCAAGTGGTGGCCACCTTGGGCACCTGCTGGGGAACAGCCCCCGGCTGCAGGGACACTGCATCTCAGCTTCTCCGGGGTCACAGAGACTGTTAAAACCCTTGCAGCAAATAGCAAAGCTTAATGTCCCAGCAAAGATCAAGTGAAAAGGACTCCAGTGGGAACGCACTGACGTGGTACCCACAGAAACGCCATGAAATGCAACTCCAACTCGTGAGCATCACCTGCAGACAGCCTAGCACATTTGCTGTGTGCACACTCCAGCAATCACACTGAAAAGGCTCCCCTTGAGCCGAAGGCACAAGGAAATGGTCTAGACAGACACAACCTAAAATAGGCCATTGTGTGTGATCCTGTACTCCCAGTTCACCCCAGGTGTGAGGGGAGCACAGGAGACGATGTGGGCCATGTCAGATAACTCTCTGTAGGTGGGACTGATGCTCTGGGCCAGCAGTCACACACTGAGAAGTCTCCCTAGGAGTGTGCACTGGGTGGATCTTTAGCATCCTTCATGACTGTGACAGCTCTGGAGCTGCAAATGGCAGCAATAATGGTGAGAACAGTCAAACAGCATCTTCCTGCAGGGAAGTGTGACTAGGTTCTCCTAAATAAACAATGTGGTGTTAGCAATGGCTGCTCAATAAAGAACCATTGTGTAACTCTAGAGACCTGGTGGCAAGTGCTTGTCCTTCCTGCTCTTGCCACATCTCTCTCTATGAACAGTAAGTCTATTTACTATTTCACTTTAAAAAATATTTTTTAAATATTCTAAACACTTCCTGAGTGCTTGCTAATTGGTGAGCTAATGGCAATATACCTCACCAGGAATCCTTATGAGATTTTAAACTGATTATTAATTTCAGATTCCCAAAATGCATTTAAGTGGTATAAATATTACAGAAACGCTTTCTCAGGTACTGTGCAATTTCAGTTTTCTTTCAATTTTGCCTACATCCTAGGACATCTTTTACCAAAAAAGTGATTACAAACAGAAATTGTTTTTCTGTTTTTACCAAAAAAGTGATTTTACCAAAAAAGTGATTACAAACATTAATGGCTCTCTAGGCATACTCTTACTGACCTGAGGAAGACTTTGTCTGTTGAAATCTTGCCTGCTTTTTCAGACTAGTGTAATAAAAGATATTTACAAACCTTGATCAAAACGTTGAAAGTATTGTTACCAGCAGACCTTTAGTATTCAGATTAGAAGGGGAGAGGCATATCCTCATTTAGTTAGAAACCAAAGTGACCTCCTCCTGCCTGAAACCTTTGGCTACTTATCTCCAGGCTGAGATACAGGAGCCCCTTTTTGCACCAGCAGAAACCACGAACAGTCACTGGACACCCTTCACAGTAGGATGGAGGCCAAGGCTTCAGGACCCTGGCTAGGCTGTCCCTCCCTCCACACTGCTGATTGTGAGCCCCAGATTGCCCTTTCCTGCTGTCCTTAGGCTGGGGATGCAGAGTGGGAGGTGTCTCTGGGCAGCCTCAGCAAGTGGTGTGACACGTGAAAGCTGCTGTGCTGATGTTGTGACACTGTCACAGGCTCCTTCACATGCACAGCACCTGAGCTAAGGGCTGCTGCACAACCAGGAATACCTGCAGGGACTGCTCTTACCAAATTTCATTACACTTGGCTTTCTCAGATTATCATACGACGGAGGAACGGCTTCAAAGTGAAAGAGAGTAAGTTTAGATTAGGTATTAGGAGGAAATTCTTTACACTGAGCCACTGGGACAGCCTGTCCAGAGAAACTGTGGATGTCCCAACCCTCTAAGTGTTAGAGGCCACACTCAGAGGAGCTTTGAGTAACATGATCTAGTGGAAGGTGTCTCTGCCCATAGCAGATGGGGTGGAACTAGACAAATCTTAGGGTCTCTTCCAACCCCAAACATTCTATGATTGTATTGTAAAATTTGTCCAGGCAGTCTGTTGTTAACAGGGCAGGGACAGAGGAAGATTTGTGGCAAATGCTGAAGTCTTTCCCAGTCACTCATCCAGGGAGAGCCAATATCTTCACAGAGGAGAGACTTCAACCACTGCAAGGACAGCCAGCAAGCCAAGAACAACCACTGTAAGATATACTGTGCATGTTGCACTGCATGGAGAGGCAATTTATTGATCCCTGCTTCAGTGTATTAAGATATTTTATATTTTTAAAGGAGGTGGAAAGCATACAGACAGCTTACTTCTGCCAAAAAGTACCTGTTAAAGACCTTGAGGTATACTTAATTGGAAAAATATTCTGGTTGGTCTGGATTTCAGATTTTAATTACAATTCTGTTAGTCAGTGCATCAAAACCACACAAACCATCTCTCATCCACATCTATTGTGAACAGCCAATCATCAGGTAGGGACAAAGGGCAGTTTTAAATACACATTGTCTCACTAGAGTTTGTTACAAAGCAGCATCTAACAAACTCCCTGACTCACTCAGGGAGCAGCCACAGAAAATGAGGCTCTCTGACAGAACAATCCCCTTGCAACAGCAGTAAGAGGATTTGTTCTGAAGGTCTTTTATTTAGGAAGAGCAGCAAAATGTTAAGAAGTGCCAAGATTTTTCTTTTGCATATAAATCCCCTCACTTTTTTTATTTCAGGGGTCATGCACCACTGAGGTATGTGGTAAGGAAATAGTATCTTGAACTTGCCTTATATTGAAAAATGAAACAGATCTTCAATATTCCATGGAGAAGAGGGTGTGCATCGTTTCTTGAGAATAAGCCCTTTGTGTCTCTATTATTTTTACAATGCACTTTAATGACCTGAAAGCATGTGTGTGCCTTCTTAAATCATCACATACAAAACTACATTTTGACTGTAAAATGTATTAAGAATCTTATAGAGGAAGTTATGCCATGTGTGGAGGGTTTTTTTCCCTTTTCAAAGATAGCATGAGTTTTGTCCATATTATGAGGACAAGCTCTAAAAATGAAAAAAACTAAAGTGGGAAGGGGAAGACGGTTGGGTGGTTTTTTTTTTTTTGGTTTTTTTTTTTTTGGTTTTTTTTTGGTTTTTTTTTTTTAAAGAATGAATCCTAACTCTAGACACCAGTGTTAGAAAAGTCACCCTTACCAGATGGCTAATACAGACAAGGGAAAACAGCCAACTTGATTTCAAATGTGAGAGTGATTTTTAAAATGAATGATAGAAACTACTTCAGATTCATTATTTTAAGCAGGGAAACTCATGTGTTTAGCTTATGGGTCTGGTTTGAATAAAAGTTTGTCTTTCTTGAATAGAAATCATATGCGATTCAGGCAGTGGCCTGGACCATTTGCTAATACTAATTGTTGAGGGTTGAAAGTAGGGTAGAAGATTGTTAAAGTCTTCCCTGGCAGTAACTTGATCTGTGGAAATGTACTTTACAGGATCTGTGATGAGGTTTACAGCTGGCAAAAGCTTGTGATAGGATGGCCACATGACTTCACATCTCCCTTTTAATAATGGAATAAAAGCTCACATGACACAAGTTTGGTAGGTAAAGGATGGCAGGGATTGTATCAAATGAAACAGGAATATATATTTTTATAAATATTTCACATCTTGAAAGATACTTGATGATGTGGCTATTTTGAAATAATATTATCACAATATGCTGAAGTAAAGCTGGCAACTTAGAAACCACCAACTGAGGCCAGATGGGCCGCTGAAGTCATCACATGAAACATTGGTGGAGAAAAAAAAAGTGTGAGATTTTAATCACATCAGTTTGCCCTTGCCCAGTCTCAACAGAAACCTGGTCAGTTGGTAAACACTTCATTTGCTGATAAGGAAGAGCTCTAACCTTAGTTAAAAAGACAAAATGTGATTATTCCACCTCATTTACACCGGTACCCTGGTAAATTCCAGAGTGAAACCTTATCTTGTGTTTCTGAAATGCCAGTTTTGCTGTATATTCAACCTTCAGCCATAGCCCTTAGTGCAGCATTGCTATTCATATCCACATCCAAGGTTGCTGGAGCTTACTGCTGTGTGAAACACCTAGGGCATGATTCAGCTGCCCAAAAATGGGTTTCATTGCCCTTTAAGTGCCCTTCTGTGTCTGAGACATCCCCAGTGGGTTGACAGACAGGGTGCACAACCCACTGCTCTTCATGGGCCTGCCTCCCCTTCCAGAGCGGCGCCTCAGGTAGCATCACAAACAGAGGAGCATCACAAGCAGAGCCAGACACCAAAGGCTGAAGCACTGAATCAAATCCTCTACATCTGTGATGTAAACCTGCTAAGTCCCTTTGGAATCAGGCATTACAGGGACCCACAACAGAATTGTGGCTGCAGGGCAGAAAGGAGTTGTGGGTTTGATGCCCAGGTGGAATGCCACGGCTCCTCACCCACGGGGAGCAAGAGAAGTTTGGCCCCAGTCAAAGGGATGAGTGGCTTTTGGTTAGTGTTCATACCAACAACACATCATTCATGAGCTTGTCCAGAATTTCAGCCTGCAGTTCCAGTCAGAGAATCACACACTTATTTTCATTGCACATCCAATCCATATCCCTGTATTTCCTGAAGCTTTGTCATGCTTGGGTAGACAGAAACTATTCTTTTCACTAATATTTGTATTGTTTCACATCTGGTTCATAATAATTCTCATGCTATTGTCAGTGGAATTGCTCTGCCATTTCCTTTCATGATTTGCTTGATGGCTGCTCTGGAAAACAGTTTATTTACAGGTTCAAGAGGATGCCGTTGGGTGCATTTTCCATTTGGCAAACTACAAAAGTAACATTTACAGTTATAAACACCTGCATAGACTAACACATATGTTGTATAACTTTCTTCACAGAGACGTATACAGCGTAAATGTCATGTAAACAGCTTTCCACAAATCAAAATGAACACAAAAAAACCCCCAAGACTCTTAGGGAAATAAAAACCACAGAACTGCAAGTTTTTCAAAATTTTCACTTCTATTTCTTCCCAGTCCTAGCCATGGTTACTTCAGATTTTCTCCACTGACTCTCTTTTGAAAGTAGTGAATATTGTGTACTCATTTTGTATTCTATTGAAAAACCACAAGCTTTCAAAAACACTTTTTTTTTTTTTTTAATTAGTGATTTTACTTCTTTATCCATTTGCAGAATAGCAGCTGGCTGTGAAAACACTCTGTGTTGTGTCCTGCTTTGTGTGGTCCTACAAGAAGTTGCAGCGTGCTCTTCTTTGGAGGAAGTTGAGCTCCTTGGTTGAGAATTTGTCTAAGTTCTTTCACATTTTGCTGGTTCTCACCTGAACATCCCCTTGCATTTTTAGGCAGTACAGTGTCCTTGCCCTAAACACAGCTAATCAGTTTTCAGACCTATTGTTCAGCTGGAGAGCAGATATGAATGGAGTTGATTATGTAATGGTCACTTGTGAATAAAGACTGCAGCACCCCTGACTGTGGGGTTTCCAGAAGATGGTAACAAACTCACAGTTGCCCACAGCAAAAATGCCTGAGAGAAAATTCAGCTCTTACACTTGTAAACCTGACATTAGTGACTGAAATCAATCTCTTGTCTGCATATCTCTCAAAAGGGATGGAGATGGCCATGGGATAAGCCTTTCCTGCTCTGATTCAAAGACCAACATCTCAATTATTTTCCTGGCCCTCCCATTCCATAGGAACACATCTTTTTCTTTCTGCTCATTGTATGGCTTTCAATCCTCTTCTATTGACATCCCTAAGAGAAACTGGCACAAAAGGTCCAAAAAAACTCATATGTCTGCCTGTGGAGGGTGGGGTACTACTCTGTAGAACTCTCCTGCCTCTGCTCCTGAACACTTCTAGGAGGTGCAAAGCTACTCCAGTGGTGTGGAAAAACAGATCACAGGACCAGCAATTTATACCTGTTTATTGTGGACAAGGCTGCAGCATGGACCTCTGGGCAGGGTCTTGGAAAGAACTGATTTAACTTAACTGGTCTTCAGAACTGCCAATATTATAGAAAAGACCATTGAGACCACTGAAAAAGATAGAGCAAGCCACCTGAGCCCCACACTTCCTAAGCCAGGCCTCTGAGAGTTTCTGCACGTGTCAACCTTCCACAGGCAGTTGGGTACAAATGCTGAGCAAGGAATGTAGGCCTGTGCCAGGAATATGCTTCAGAGAACAGCATGGACAAAGGCTAAGAAAAGCTTTCACAAACAGCACAGAAAACAGGAATTAGTGAAATTCCTTTCCCAGCTGTAATTCGCATGTGTTTTAAGCACTATTAACACAGACAAAACCAAATTTTCAGATAGTTTCTGTAATAGCAAAAGAGGTTGCTCTTGTAACAGGTTATGACTGAATGTTTCATTTTCTTTCATGCACTATAACTTACATCCAGCCATCTTTTAGCTGGCTCTGTCAGCAAGTCCTAACTCCGTTTTAAGCCTCAACCCCTGGCACTCAGAACTAAAGCAGTGAGACCAAGTCCTTAAACTTCTCCACTAAATGTGTTGGCTTTGAGAGCTTTCTCCAGAATTATGTCAGCCCTCCACTTATCACCTATCTCCTACCTCCTGCAAGTGCCCCTATTCACCACACTTTGTATAAGGGCTGGGATCTTTCAGAGATCATCATGTAACATATTAAAGCCATTCTAATCTGCTGCTTCACACATAACCCCTCAATCACAGCTCGTGATTCCAACCATCAGGCTTTGTGGCACACTAGCCAAAAAAAAAAAAAAAAAAAAAAAAAAAAAAAAAAAGGAGAAAGAAAATCCATTTTCATTCTATCTTATCCACAACATGTGCAAATATTACCTCATCCATTCTTGAGCTGGCTGCAGAGATTAACTCAAAGTTGACATGATAGATGTCTAATTTAAAAAATAGTCTGTTTCCTGGCAGTTGATTTTGTTGTCAGTTTTGTTTTAAACTTCAACTTTGGGTCTGACATTGCTACCAGAATTTCATATTTTTAAATACTATTTCACTTTCAAAGGCTGAAGCCAAGGATGATGTCATGTGTACTAGTAGCTTAGCACATATCTGCAGTGGGAGCTTAAAGATTAAAAAGAATTTTTTTCCTTCCAAAAACAAGAGCAGGAAAAAGATTTTTGTAGGAAAGCAACATGACACTATTTAATCTTCTGATTATGTAAAACATTACATGAGTGTTTTAATTGAGGGAACATCACTTAAGCAGTTTACTAGGCAGGAAGGGGCTGCTGATGCCTGTGGAAAGCAGGCTGCATGAAGTTTGACACAGCATCCCTTGAAGTGAATAGAAAGAGTTTTACTGAGCTCAGTGGAGGTACTCCGCATTTGTACTAACTCAATTCCGAGCACAATTTGACCCATGGGGATGAAGGGCACTGGCTGAATGAAAAAATAGCATGAATCTTTTGTTTATGTTACAGAAAAGCTCTTATTGTATGCAATATTACTAAGAAATACAATATCCTTTGCAGAAACTGTTTGTTCTTCCTAATCCAGTATTATTGTTACGCATGTGTTGAATCATAGGATACACATGGTTGTAAAAGCTGATTTATTAACTAACTAAAAATCAGAGGCATCCACCCAAGTGCCACCCAGCATTTGCTGGGACTGATGTCCCTCAAAAGCGTCCCATATGTCAAGGAGGGTATAGGTTCAGAAAAACACTAATCCCAGCTTGTCAAAAGGAGCCAAAGAAAAACAGGTTTAGCTTTATAGACTACAGTATTTTGTTTGTTTTCATTAAACACTCTTACTGATTTTAAACATCTGTATTTGTTAACTCGTCCAGTTCTTTCAAACTTAAGAGTACAAACATTGCCATATGTGCTTACTGCTGGCATTTCTGTTCCCAGTCCTAACGTTTGCCTCTAGAGACAGCCTTATCTCTGACAACTCAGTAAACATGGCTCATGATGAAATCGGACCTATGCAAGGTAGTTTGCTGCCTACAGAAGGCAGGAGGGACACGTGGAAATCTCTCTCTTGAAACCTACACGCCCTGCGGCAGCAGCGGCTCAGCTGAGGCAGAGCTGGCAGACGCGGGGACTGCGGGTGGCCGGCTCCCTTGTCGCTGGTCGTTAACTTTCTCATCGCTTGCATTTGCTGCTCGGAGCCTGCACAAGCAGGTGGAAAGGTAGACTCCAGTGACTCGCATATCCTGCTGCTCTATTATCATATAAGCTGGTTTAAAATGAAAGCAGAAGCCCCCCACAGCAAGTCTGCTGACTTCAACTCGCAGCTGGTCAAGAAGAAGTGGTTTGGTTTCAATATATTAGTACTGCCACAGAAAAGAAATAGAATGCACTTCTGAGCTCTTTAATCTAACAGAAGGGGTCTCACAAGTTGGAAGGCTCAAGTCAAACACACTTCAGTGCTGAATTAGATAGGTTTTTATCAAAAGAAGTAATCATTATTACTGACCAGAACCAGTTACTAGGGAAAGCAACATCTTTATGGCTGCCTTCCTAGGGGGCAAGTCATGGTCACACAAGTTACCTGTCCCAGTATCACAGTATTTCCAATGGACAGAAGGTCAGACCTATTTATTCTGGGAACCCATCCAGCTGTAGATACATAACTCACACTGCCCAAAAGTGAAGGGAAATGACAGTCATGCTTCTTCTTTCACTATGGGATCAACGGAGAAAACCAATCCCTTAAATTCTGCTCATTTTCAGCAATTTGAACAGCCTGCTCAGAAAAGAAAATACTCATTTAAGGCATTTCCCATAGACCGCCCTCATTTTGAATATTCAGGCCACTTTTTGCAACCATTAATCTAATTTCGGGCTGATCTCTTTTCCAAAATATTTTGACTTAAACATTTTTTTCTCCTGTGATCAGCTTGTTAAATCTAATTTCAATTTCTAATGTATGTGCCCTTGGTAGGCATGTAATCTTGGAACCTGGCCTGGAATCATCCAACCTAATCCTTGGCAGAAAATTTCCAGCAGCATGGAAATGGCGACCTCTTTAGAAATTACTCTTAGCTTCTTTCCCTAGGTAGTTTGCACCTTCACACAGAGTCCTTAGGTACTGACATTAAACATTTGTCTATGTGTAGAATCAGGAGAATGTGTATGCCTTTTGTCCTCAATGCCTGTCCCCTTTGCATTCCAGCTCTGTATTTCATACTATGCCTTTGCTAAACTGTCCACATTATAGAGACACAAGCCCATGTTCACCTCTTCTGCTTCATTCTCTGTGATCCAGGGAACCCCTCACTCCTCGAGACAGAGGTGCCCCAATACATGAGAGAATGTGTGTGCACATGTGTATGTTCATGGACACACACTCACTCTTTAAAGACATGCAGCAACTCTGCCTGCCTCTCCAGCAGATGACACTGGAAATATCGACCCTATATAAAGGCTGGGGAAGCAGCGGCAGGGACAAGGGGTGGGAGGCATGTGTATACATACATTTCTTCAAAGGAAAAGAGGAATGGTTAGTGGAATATATATAGGGTTTTTAAATTGAAAACGAGGGGGAAAATAAAGCAATGGAAAAGCTTACTTGTCAAAGGCAGAGGACACAGACAAAGTAGGTTTGTGAATATGGAACTGGGGACAGCTTCTGCTGCTCATGTGCAAGTGTTTATATATGTTGGAGTAAGGGAGAAGCATGCTGCAAATACAGAAAAACCTCTCCTGATCATCTCTGGACACATCCCATGAGAATCTAACAGCAGCTGGATGAGGCAACTTAACAGAAGATGAGGTCAGGCAAGAGATATGATACAGTCTTGGTTAGGTGAACACTTCCCAGAGACAGGAATCCAGTGTTAGGTGAGGTGCTTTACAGTCCTTCAGAAGTCGAGTAAACAATCCGTCAGAGACACTGAACATCACCGCTGCTCCTGGAGATTTTCTGAAGCCTTGTTCAACATTTCACTATCAAATGTGTAAGAAATTGTCTCTTCTACCCTTGCACTTCACTACAGGAGGCACCAGCAATGTAAGCTGATCAGAGGATGAATAGTTTCATGTACGTGGAGTCGATATCTTTTTCTTGTTCCTCTTTTCCCTGCAGCATCCCTTTCACTCCATTCTTCATTAGCCCCCATGGCAATTAACTTTTGGCACATCACTAAGAATGTGTATGTTAATCTGATTAGACTCAAAGTCTCCTAAAGCGGAAAAACAGCACATGATGAGATTATCAAAAGTTTCTAGGCAATGAAATATATCAAGAAATCCTTCTTTACTTTCCTGGGGGTGGACTGTGGCTTGTATAAGTTTCTGAAATGAGGGGCAGGTGTCTGGGAATGCTACTGCAAAGAAAATATGCAGGGGATTCTAATTCATATCACTTTTCTGAATTTGCACCTCTTTCCAAGCCCAGCTATTGGGTGGGTTTTATCGTTCATTACATTTTGAACTCGACACTGTGAAGATCAAATAAGAAGCCAGTCATCAATTAACTTTCCAGAGCATATACTTCAATATTCACAACACATATGCATTGCAGGCATAACGGGGGGTGGTGAGGGGTGGTGGTGTGGGGGGTGTTGGGGGGTATGCACACATGTAGAAGGATCCAGGGAATGGGCTGCTCAGTTAACACACAAGTTTCCAAACATGTGGATTGTACAGGCTTCTTCTACTTCTTTTCCCCACATCTTTCACTCCAAATGCAGGCGAATAAACATACATACACATGCTCACCTTTGATATAAAAATGGACCTGGCCCTTGCTGTGAATGTAATTTTCTTCTGCTCAGTGGCTCTCTTAAACGCTCTTCTGTAAATGGTCTGAGGGGGCCACCAGGTAAGGGAATTTTGGCCCACCATGTTTTAAACCTCATCACACATTAGAGCCAGAAGCAGCAATAGCTTCTCATTGTAAATTGTGCCTGTTATTGTAATTTATCAGGATCAAACAGTTGCTGGCAGCCCTTTCCATAATATCCAGTTTCAGTGTCTATATCAGCATCGAGCAAAATCAAACATGGCTTGCGAACAGAGGTTTAGTGATAAATAAATCACTCAGAGAGCTTTAAAGAAACAACTTTTCAGACACACCAATGTTATGGTACTTGTCTTTATTTCTCTTCCAGCTTTCCTTTCTTTTCTTTTCTTTTCTTTTTTTTTTTTTTAATTTGATTCACAGTGTTCAGATGACATGTGTTTTGCCTTATTCAGCCATTTGGATTACAGGTGCACGACTGTGTTTTTGATGGAGTGTTGCTATTCTGGAGTGCTCCATCCAAAACACAAACCCACACATGTAATCCAAACTGCAGAAGATGAGTCAACCATCTTCTCTTTTCCATGATAATTAGACTTTTTTTTTCATTCAAAGTTACACAGTTATTAGTTGCAGATGCTATGCTTGAACAATATTGTTGAATCTTAAAAGGCTTTCACACCATGCTATTTTATCCCTCAGAGTGGAGGAAATTAACAAAAAGTCCAAGCTTATCCAACTTGAAATTAAATCACTTCAAGTATTATTACACTGAGAGACAATTGTGACACCTAAATACCTTTAGTATACATGTAAAAATTATAGCTTAATATTCAATTAAATATATATAGTAGCTTGCCAGGGAAGGTTTGTTGTAATTAAGGGATTTGTGGAACAGCAGCTTCCAGCCTTACTAATCCAGGCAGGCCACATATCTAAGTGTCTTTTCTTTGAAAACATTTCCCAGTTTCTTATCACATTAAGAAAATGACCATTCCCAGAAGCCTGAAATAACAAAGAAACCTCCGTAGGTTTTAAATCCTTAAGCTAGGTATTATTTTCCAGACAAATGCTTGCAAAAGGCTGTTTTCACAGGTCTTAATATACACAGGTCTTAATACACACTGAACCTTGGGACTGCTGGTGTTTATTTCTGGTACCTTAGGAGCTAATAGGTGATTAGTAAGGTAGGTATGGAGAGAAAGAGAAGATACAGGAGAACAGGTGTCATAGTCCTTTGAGGCTAAGTGTTAAGGACTATTTTAGTCCTGTGACAAGCCGATCTCTTGGCATTTTTGGTACTAGGTGGGTGGTAGACAGACACCAAAGGTTCCACTGCTGGAAATCTCTAAGTAATGACAGGTCATATCCCTAAAGCACTGTTTATAGAGAAAAAAGAAATAAATAAATCTGTCTGCCCAGATTTGAATTCCAGAGTAGTGAGGTTTTCTATTCCATAGTCCCTATCTGGCTGGCTCTCATTTCACATACACAGAATATCAGTTCAGATTATCTTTTTTTCCAGGTAAGGAAAAATTAAACCAAAAAGCAGGAGTCACATGCTGACTCCAGAAAGATTGCTTGTCCTGGTGCAGAATGAAACCTCCTTATACCAGCACAAGGCAACAAAGGTGTTGTGCTAGAAATGGGCTCAAGGTGAGGGACCTGCATATACCTGAAATGTCCCTGAGCAGAGCCGGGGATGTGGCCGCAGAGAAGGAGACCTCAGATTTCCCTGACTTCCTCCTCCCCCACCTCTGTACCAACAGCATCTGTACAAACAGCACGGGACTGAGCCCTCTGTCTCCACGAGTGAGAAGATGACGAGTGAGACAGCTACATTAAATTGACAAAACATGTAAACTTGCTTCTCACAGAGAACAGACTTGTAATAGTCACCCTGTCCCCCCATTCAGTACTGGTTAACACATCCCATGGTTTTTGTTATTACACGTGAAGCCGGTTGGGAGGAGGTTTGTCCTTCACTGGCCAAAGACAAAAAAGGGTATCCATGTCCACTTATCTATCTTTTTTCCATTCATCACGGGAAAAAGTCTTCCTATACATTCACCTGAACAGTCCACAGATCAGCTGGTGGAACATAATTTGTATAGGCAACAACTCCTGGCAAGAATCTGATTTTTTCCCCCTCACGCTTTTAAGATCTGATGCTCAATTCCCTGTGCAGGAATGTAAGACTGAACCTCACAGAAAGATCTTAAGGAAAATTTAAAACTGTGGAGCAGATTATTTTCTGATGAAATTACAATGAGAAAAACCTCGAGGAGAAAGGTAACAGAGATAAATTTCACACTCCAGCTCTCCTGCCCAAATGTACACTGTAACTACCTTTAGCCTGATGAAAAATACCACTTACAAACCCCTTAGTTCACACATGAACTAAGTCAGTCCCCTCAGTCTGGCACGGGGGGGGGGCTAAGCTTCTGGAACAGTGCAAACTGGTGTTGGATTAGCATTGGTTATCACACCTGTATGCATCTCCTGTTCCACACCATGTCTGTCATGGGAGACAGACCTAGAGTTACCAGAGGAATGCCAGAGTTACACGGGGAAAGAGCAGTTTGGAGGGACTTTTCTCATATGCCTCTAATATGAGGAACAAGCAGAACATTCCTCAGCTGCAGGACTAGTTTGGGGCACACTTAGCAGTGGGCTTCAAACAGGTAACAATCCCAGCCTTTGACACAGACAAAGCTCAACATCGTGGATGCACAGCAACTTCGAAAACATTTCAACTGATTTTCCTAAGGAAATGTACAAATCTCTCTTTTGATCTCTTCCAACCCAACATAAGCATCCCACAATGAATGAAGCACAATCCTTGGCTGAGTGGGTGTTTCAGGTTTCCACCCCTCCAATAACAGATAATTTTTAAATCAAGCCCCCCAAAAAACTGAATACCTCCAATTTGCATTAAACACATCAGTTTGATTCTTTTTCTGCACAGTAGGATAAAATGTGGTGTTATGACTAGCTGTATTTTAGGGGAAAAAAATCTCCTGTGTCCATCCCTAAGCTACCTAGGAAAACACTGAAAATTGCAAATTTGTCCCTTAAGATCTTATACCACTGCTGTACAAGACATCTAATTGCACTTGCCACACTGTAATTTTTCAGATACTTATCTGAAGCGAAACGATGTTCCCCTAAATCAGCTTTTTAATATAAACACACATGCATGTGCTGTTTATTGTACTTTAAAAATACAAAAAAAAGAGTGGAGCGCAGAGAAAGTTCTTCAAACTGCATTTGGAGAATGACCTAAGATGTGGGAAAGTTGTCTATTGCTTATGTTATTTTTTTCACCCACTTTTGAGTGCTTTGAGGCTACATTTCCCCTGAGTTATGACAGATATTGCCACCCACCTTAGTTCTTCCTGCCTCTGCCCTAACAGAACCTCTTTGTTGTTTTATCTAATCAGATTCAGAGGCCCTGCTAGAGTTGGCTCTTTCAGACTGTTCAAAGCAGTTATATTTCTTATTTCCCAGGCTTCAGAAGAACTAAAAATAACCAAGTGAAAATCTGAAATGCAAAGCTAACATTCCCGCCAGTGCTAAGCAGATATGTTGTCAGGATCAACGAAAGATGTTACAGATCTGAAAAATTTTAATAAGTCAGAATGCTTAATTTTTCTCTGCAGAATTTTCTGAGTTTGATCTTTCCTAAGCCACCAAGAAATTTTTATAAAAATATTTACCTTAACTTTTTCTGAACAGAATACATGCAGTACGTTTTCACACAAAGAGAAAAACTTAGTACAAAACTTTCTATATGCAAAGGGGAATATTTAAGGCAGATGAGGGTTTACAGTTCAAATGATCTCAGGTGGAAGTGACCCAAGTTTTTTCTCCAGTCCCACAGAGTAGGAATTGTAAGCATGTTGCCTGATTCCAAGAACTGAGAATTTTCTCTGGCAAAGAAGGACCTACAGTAGGCACAAGGCAGCTTCATTAGAGTAAATCGAAAGTGCTACAGTTAGTCAAACCAGCCATGTTTGTATCTACCTTTGCATAATAATTTTCCCAGGATTTCTCAAAAGCAACAGAAGGGATCTTGCTCCACTAGCTGGATTACACAGTGGAGCAACGTTTTCCAACAAATTCATAGAGAATCAGGAAATGAAAGAAAAAGCAGTGTTAAATGTTGAAAAATGCACTTTAATCTGAGAGAGTGATAAGCACCTTTAATTATTGACTGCAAACAATCACCCTCTTGAAAGAATTTTTAATTGCTTACAGTTGCTGGCGATAGGAGAGTTTCCTCTCTGATGGTGAAGGATTTATTCCTGCAGCCAGTAATTACAGCAACTTTGCACTCTTCCACAGAAACTTAAAACTTGGCCGTACAGGGCACAACATTAAGGCAATTAAACATTTACACAAATAAGCCAGAGGGAGGATCCATTTTCAAAAAGCACGAGAAACAGTGCGTGTATGCTAACTTCCAGAAAACGGGAAACGGCCAGCAACAGCCCAGCTTCCAAACTCCAAACTTTGCGGCTCCCTTCAAAGGATGCAAGAAGAAATAAGATTTGTGACCGGTGTGAGTCTCTGGAAAAATGTGAAACATGACACAGAATTTAGTTCTCAGCCCGTGGAGAAAATTCACGATGGGAAAAACCCATACCGTGAGACGCTGAGTTTGGGCTACTGTAACTGAATCAACCAAAATTCCAGCCCTTGGGATCTGAGGACTTGTTATCAGTGACGGAACAAAATGAGACCTGCAGCGAACCAAAAGTGAAAGCATTTAAAATGCTTTTAAACTACAATTATAGTTATGTTAACTATTTTATAACTAATCCTAATTTGACTACCCTTTTCTCTCATATGGAATACAGTTACGCACCTTTGGTTTGTTTTCTGTGCAATTTCTAGTTATGGGAGGTTTTTCTTTTTTCTGATGTGCATACTGGAAAGGGCTTTTATCGCATCGTCACTTAAGGAAGTCTCATCACGGTCAGCATACATAGAGAATGCAATTTTAATTTCTTAGTCCACCGCTGTTTGTTTCCTTTTGAGTCAGTAGGAAACTGTTAACCCTTAAAAAAACATAACCAAAAATATGGTGAAATATTTATTATCATAATCTCGTATTTCACATATTTGCAGGCTCAGAACTGAAATACTATCTGATGCAATGCTTCAGGCAAAGTGAATGCGGCAAAGGTTTTGGTTTTTATTTGGTATCTTTTTCCCCACTGACTTTTATGGATGCTACAAAACTGAAATTAGACAATAGAATAAAAGTGTGGATATTTTATACCTTTTAACTTTGCCATTAATCTTTGGAAATTACTATAATAATCCATGAAGCCTCATATTTTTACTGTTTAGCAAGAAAAACATATGCACTATTTGTGCACATGTCACATATTTAAATGAGAAGCCAATGACTACAGCAGGAAAATCTGGTTTCATAGAAACCAACAAAGGCTTCCCACCCATGTCAGCAGAGCCTGAAATTTACCTTATAATCTGGGGCCCTGTCCAGCAGGATCTATTTTAGCCTTTGCATCCATCATTCTGCTTTATTAGCACTGCTGCCCAAATTGCCCAAATGTTCCTGGCTGAAATTCATGACTAGCCCTGCTCTCCCATTTTTTAAGATCTGCTGTTAAGAGCGCTTGAGAAAATTGTTCCAACTGGTTGGCATTAGAAGGAAATGAAAATCTTTTAAGTGGCTATTGTGCATATTATTTGAATGCACTGGATGACATTTCAACACCAGGCAATGCCTCCTCTCCACCACAGTCATCAAGAGTGGTTTAGGTTTTTTTCTTTCCCATATGGGCACTGAGGTTTCCAACAGCATTGATCCCTCTGCACATTTTTCTATACTTTGTACAAGGCTCTTTGAACATAATTCGGCAAACAGAAAAGCTTTAATGTGCAACAGTTTTTAGCAGCTTGAAGGACTGAGCCCTTGATGTGATTATTCGATCATATATATGAAGTAACTCTCATGATCAATGAATGATGTCACAGCTATCACTTTGAAGTTAATAGCAAAATTTGCATTGGCTTAAATCTGAGCAGGATCAAGGCATGAAGCATGACTGACATTCTTTTAATTAATTTCCATATTTCTTTTTAAATTCTCATGCCTCACTCCATGCTTTTTCATGCAACAAGAGAAGAGTAAATGTTGGAAATTGATGTTTTCACCATCAGTGGGCTGTCGTGTGTAACAAATTGTTCTAGTATATTAGTTTATGTGGGCACTCTGTCCTTGATCAGCTCCCACATTTCCCACAGACAGCAGCAGAAGTTGCACATAAAGATGAAAAAAATACTTTGCAAATGGAAACATAATACTCCATCTGCAGACAATAGATTGAAAGAAGTGCTGCAACACCTTTAACAAAGTAATTCTTATTGACTTGTGTGGAAAATACAGAGCCCATATTTCTTTGCGTCTTTGAATTTAAACTATAATTCATACTAGCATTAAAAAATCTGGGAAACATAAAGGCCATATTGGAAGCGCTGTCTTTATCTCTCAAGCTAACAGGAAATGAGAGGCAGTAATAGGACTTTAACTGGTTTCTCACTTGCAATGAGTATCCAAACACTCGTCGAAGAAAACTTCCTTTCAAAATCTTTTCGTTCCAAGTCTGCTGAACAGAGAATCAAAACGTGTGTGTGTGTGTGTGTGTGTGTGTGAACAATGTCCATTTGTATTCTTAAGTGAACTTGTTTTATTTTGCCATTTACTAAATGCTGGCATAAAAATTCCTGAAGCAACGTGACTCTCACAACAAACACAACTGACAGACCCTCGCTGGAGAGCACATGCAAGCACAGACTGCAATTGTTCTGTGGTTATTTGAGAGGCAGTGGTCAGGGAAACAGGGGTCATTAATTTCCCTGCGTGTTTTAAACATTTCCAGAGATGTGCTAAAATGTATTAAAAGCACAACGGCCGACATCTAAGGCTGAGACATTTAGGAAAACTTTAGAAAGGGATTTCTGTGAAAAAGCGAGAAGGGATGCTTTCAGTTTGACCCTTGCATTAGGGAATTATACACACTTTTAACCCTTTCCTTGCTGCTTTTCCTGAAGAACAGTTGCACGACTTCTGGAGGCGGAAGGAAACCTGCTCCCACCGTGTGACTGCGGGGTGTTGCGGCTGCTAAGGGCGCTCGGTGCCCGCTCGGGTGGAGCGTGCGAGCCAGGCCGGCTCCCGCACGCTCGGCCACGGAAACTCCCTCGGCCACGGAAATTCCCTCGGCCACGGAAACTCCCTCGGCCCCGTCCGCCCTCAATGCCCGGGGACCCCCCACCACCCCCACCCGCCAGGGGGCGCCGCTCCGCACGCCGGCCCCTTCCGCCCGTCAATGGCGCCCGGGCTCGTCCTCCTCCCGGTGCTCGTCCCCGTCCCCGCGCGTGTCCCGCGGCGAGCGTGGCACCCCGGCCCATCCCCTCGCATCCACCCCCGTGCCGTGCGTCCCGCGGCGGGGCGGGCGGAGCAGAGGGAAGCTGGTGGATTCGGCGGAATCACGTGGCGCGGTCCCTGCCGGCGGGCGGGACGGTGGCCGGGAGGGTTTCCCGGGCAACCGCGCCGCCGGCGAGCGGGGCCCGGCGCGGTGCAGGTACGCGCCCGGGCAGCGCTGGGCTCCGAGCCGCGGCCTCTTCCCTCTCTCCCGCTGCCCCCCGGGCCGCCCGTCGGGCCTTGGAGCCGAGCCCTGCCCGCCCGCCCGTCCCCGAGCTGCCGCGCTGCCGTGCGCCAGCCGCGCGTGTGCTCCACGGAAAGCCGGAGGAGGAGGAAGAGGATGAGGTCACGGCTGGGGTGATTAAAAGGTTACGTGAAATGTGTTAGGCTGTTTGAGCTTTCCTCCATCCCCGTGGTTTAGCCGTACTTCCTCAAAACTTCCGCTCTTTGCGCTGTGTTGTAGTAGATAATCCCAGTAAGTGCCGCCTTTGCTTTGTGCGCGCAGTCATTTGTCGGTCTGAAGATATGGCTGAAAAGTATATTTGCTAAGGTTAATGTTTGCCTATGATCTTCTGTTACCGAAACTGTAAACATGTTTGTTGTCCTTTAGGTTACATATTGTTCGTTTTTATAAAAGATGTAATTATAGGGTAGGCAGAAGAAAGCCGTCATTTTAAGGTAGGAAGAAGTAAAGATAATGTCAGGAGAATCACTTTGTTTTTCTGGCAAAGCTAGAATTAAATATTCCCCACTTGCTGAAGTAGCTGGCACCGTTAGTAAATTGCTAAAGCATCCTGCGTGTAACATCAAGTGTTCTTTGATGTGAAAGTATAAAAGGATAGTGGATTACGTGTGCCCTGAGAGGTAACGTTCTTAATCTCCTTACCATGTTTTCAGAGATATTGTCCAAATGCTTGCATAAGGACATCGTGCTGAATGCAACGCCTGGGCAGTCTGCTATATAACTTCTTCTTTTTAACTGCCAAAGCCAAAGTGTCGGGTGGTCTATGGATGGATAAGGAGTGAAAGCAGGAAACAGTTGTCACAACTCGCCTGTCAAAATCAATTTACTAGGTAGGTAACAGTCCTGTGTACTGAGTGGGCTCCATGCCGGGAGAAGTTTTATTTAATGGTAAAAGCACTTTTGCAAACGTTTAGCCCTTTTATGTTTACATCACACTTCTCAGGCGGGAAGATGCTAGTGCAGTTTAATGCTGCCGTACATATGCAGTTTTGAAGGCAGCCATATGTGTTGAGCAGTGTGATACACAAAAGCTTTGCAGCCTTTTGGTTGTTGGGCATATTTTATACCTGAGGAGCTGATGCAGACTTAGGGGAAGGAGAGGGGGGCAAGTGTCATTGGCTTTCAGCATCAGGGCAGTTCAAACCAAATGCCATTCCCTAACCTTAAAAAGCTTTACATGTATTTATTTCTTGTTTACTAAATCCAAAGCACAGCAGAGATGATGAAACAAAGCTAACAGTGCCAGATGTCCCCAGTGTTGGAGAAGAAACATAGAAAGGAATTAAAAACCCTTCAAATGGAAATATTACTGCAGTAGATTCTCGTTTGATTATTAACAGAATGTTTAATTGTGTTGCTAAGAGAGCTGGTTTTTGAAGAAAGATGTAAAGATGCTGAAGTGAATTATATTTTATTTATCCCTCTAAGTTTAAATGCTGAAGCTGGTGTTTCGGAAATGAGTATTTTGCTTGTAAGGAATTTGGGTGGTATAGGTACATTTGCACTGATTGTCTCAGTGAATAGTTTGGTAAGGGATGGGAGAATGGTGTTTGTCATCTCTCAAGTTTTGGATTGAGTTTTTTTTGCTTATAGATCTATTCAAGCAAATCATTAGGTTACATCAATTTCAGAATGCATTTAATTAACTTCAATTTAAATTTTAGTTTTTAGACTCAGTTGTTTGGAAGGTAAAATCCAGCTGCAAATTATGGCTCATCGATTTTCAAAGGAAGAATTAGACGAGCAGTTTGAAGAGTTTCTGAAAGAGGTAGGTTTGAGAGCAAGGTCACATCCCTATTCTCTATTAAAAATGGGGAAAACTGAGTGTGGAAGAATATGAAATGTAAGATTCAGCTGTGCTTTTATCACATAATTAACATAGCTGTCTTATCTATTGGTCTTTGCAAGGTCTTAATTGCTAAGCTAAATTCATACTATTTTGATGTATTGAAATCAAGAGAAGAGTTTTGTAATTAAATAAATATTTGGTCATTGCCTGGTTGTATCTTCAGAAAGAGCCCTTGGTTCTTGATTTTTGTTTCAGTCTTACTGTTGGTGCTACTTAGTACCAGAAGCTTCAAATTGATGTATAATTGAAAATGAGGTAAAAAAATCTGCCTGTATATAAACACAACCTACATTTTAAAAATTTCTGTATTTTTCTGTGCAGTGCTTACTCTCACTGAATTATATTTAAAATTTTTTGTATAAAATGAAGCATGTTGTAATGATTAGAAAATTTGAATTAGATTCCTTTAATTCCTCATGGTGCTTCATGGTTTTGAGTACTGGCAAAATCATGCAAGTCTGTGGGTTGTGACTTAAGCTAAGAAAAATCAGACGTGAGCTAAATGCCCTGACTAGATGTGTTTTTTACAATGCAAATAGACCTGTAATTTCAGAACTTGTCCTCTGGTCTGTAAGAACACAGTGTGGTAACCCTAAGACATAAATACTGCTACGTAAGGCCTTTACTAGATTTTAATTCTGTATATAAGTTGAGTCTCTCTTATATATATGCTTGCATTTTTTTTTGAAGTAGAGGCTGTGTTAAAATTTAATGACTTGTGAAAAGTAATGATGTAACTAAGTTAGTGCTCTTGAACTCTCTGAAATTATTAATGTTAGTAAAATTATAAAACTAGTCTTTGCATTTCCTTCAAAATTCTTTACTTACTGTAGTTACTAAGGGAGTTGCTCTGGGGAAGATAAAGGAGTTTTATTCTTTTATTTGTTATGCACATCTGTCAAAACTCTGCATGTGATTGCTTCTAGTATTTTATTCCTCATTTGACATGCTCTTCTTCCTCCTCAGCTATTGCTCATATTGAGAATGCTCGTTAAAAAAAAATCCAAATAACTATTGAATTATTCTAAGTGGCATTTGGAATGTCCCAGAGAATGTAATTTTAACAATTAATGTCTTAATTTTTTAAATAGTTTCAATCCCAAACTATTTCCAAACTAATTCAGTTATTAAAATATGCATTGTGCTTTTTGCCAGCTAGATACAGACCCAAATGACAATGACGTTATCTACTCTCTGTTTTTTTTACACAGGCATCTTCTGCTATGTCCTTCTCTTTGCTCTTGTTTTTTATAAAAAGTGTTTGACCTTTTAATATTAGAAAGATGAGAAACTGATGTGCTCCATTTCTTGAAATCTCTCTGTAGGTGATATTTGTGTTGAGAGTGTCGCAGTGAGTGGGGATTAGTAAAATCTGTTTCTCAGTAGCTTGGGGAAGACTTAATGTTATTTAAGCAAATCTCTCAAAGGAAATGGAGCAGGATTTTTCCATTTTAAATAACTCTTAATGAATCTGTGTTTGGGATGAGGCTGTGTATGTATGTTTGTGATTAAAACATATGAAGTTAAAAGACTGTATATACAGCTGGATGGTGCAGGTCTAATATGAGGATTAAACTAAGTCTTTTGGCATATACACTGAACTTTAAAAGTTATCAGTGGATTTTGTAGACTATTATCATTATACAGAAGGAAACACAAATGTGTAGTAACAATGACTGCATGTAAGATAAATCCTTTAATGATTCCCTCTGCCTGGTTATGCTTATTCCCAACCCCTTTCCAAGACAGCCTGTTGTCACCCATAGTTCTTGCCCTAATCCTTCCTCCTGCACTGTTTGTGTTCCTGTGGTCCATCCACTCCTCACCATCAGTATCTTGTTTTGGTGTGCTTCCTCCTATTGTCAATTGGATTTCCATTAAGCATCATCTGTCATACTGGTTTAGCTCCAGGTTTTCAGTGCTTGCTGTGCCATTCTCTTGGGACATACAATGTGAGGAAGTCTTTCTAAGGCACAGTGCTTCAGTTAATTGAATTAATTGCCCTTTTTTTTGATGACTCAAAGCAATGTTGTGAAAAAGCTGTTGTCTGCTTCTAGTATTTTAGGTGGACCTTTGTTCTACTTGATATTCATGGACACTTGAGAAGGAAGACTTTCAAAAGGAAAGTCTATACCATCCTTATTAAAATGTCTGTAGAATAGTATCTGGAAGACAAACACCACACATTAAGCCATGTTAGAGAAACATTTTAGGTTTTTATTAAAGATCAAATAGATTAACATATTATTGTGTAATAAAAGCATATTTTGGAGTAGACTTATTTAATTGAAAAATCCTGGCTTCATGAATTAATTAGGACAACTGGTCATGGAAGTCTGAGTGGTTTAGATCAAGTTTTAAGTTCCTTCACATGCAAAGGAGGTGGTAAGCTGATGATGTGCCATGTAGTTGTTCTGGTTCTTAACCTAACCTCTTTAGGCTTTTATTTATGTTGAGATTGAACAACTGACACTTTCTGTGTGTCTGTGTTCCTGAAAGGCTGAGAGGCTGTCTTGTGGAGGAGAGGAAGGAAGAAACTGGTGCCACTTAGTGGTGCTAAGAAGTCATTACGAGTCAAAAAAAGTTGATTGATGATTGATTGATTGATTGGATTGATTTACCTTTTTTCAAAGGAAGGAAAAAAAATCTGGAGGTTTTGCTGTTGAGACAACTGACATGTTGGGAAAAATGTGCCAGTTTTTTGTGTCAGCATTTCTCTCCCAGCTGCTGCAGTTTTACTGTCTGCAGTTGACACAAGATGGCTGGACATGGAAAGATTCCAGAATTTGAGCACAGCCTGTGGGAGTTGCAGGTTCTTTAGTTACAATCCACTAAGGAGTGTGAGCATTCACTGAAGTTCTGCTTGCAGAGCAGAAGATGCTGTTGGTTGCAAAATAAACAGCAGGTGATAACAGATCTTGCCTGCATCAAGCACCTGTCAGTGCTTCCAACTAGCAGGAGGCAGTCTGACCTTTGGGGACAATGGCATTAGTACTTGTGTTGGGACTAGTGTCAGGAAATTGGTATTAATGGGATATTTATTAGAAATCTGAAGCTGTTTTGTTCTATGTCACAGAGCCAACTTAGAGAAATTGCAATACATCCTGTTGTCTAGCAGTTTCATAATGTGCAAGACTCAGAGCACTTCTTTCTTTCTGAAATGTATGACAGACATTTAGTTTTCTCTAGTGAAACTGAAAGCTCTGAAGATGTTCTTGATCAGAGATACTAATAAGAATATTTTATTACAATTATTTTTTCTTATAGTTTTATGTAATTGGCATTTGATTTTTGAATGTTCTTGTTAAGCCCAGAGAAGTTGAAGTTTTAGTAATATAGTAAAAGTAGGCTTTTATGGCAGTGTTTTTAATGTAATGGGAGGCAGTGAATTGCAGAGGCTTGCTTTAATAAAACATACCCTTGTGTTTTACATTTAAGTATCCACAATCCTGTTGCCTCTAATATTGGGTTTATACTATCAGATTTTCTTATTTGTGACTATTACAAAAGTGAAGCTTTTGAAATTTTCCCATGTGATGCATTTCATATGTGAATTCTTTGTTTCTTACCATTTATGGTAAGAAAAACATGTGCACCATATTCTCTAAGATACTTTAGGACAATTGGTTTTAACAGTTGTAGCTAAAAATTTAAATAAAAAGTATTTGATTCCCCTTAACCCCAGTTTGCTACACAAAGAATATGTAGAACGTAAGGTTGCAGTGCAGTAGTTTAATGAATATTTCCTTGTTCGGTGTGTGGATAGCTAATTCTGGCTCTAAACCTGCTGTAGGCCACAAAGAACTTTATTAAAGGAAAAGAGCAGAGGTTAGTTGTCTTTTCCTTCCTGGTACTTATCAGTAACTTAAATTCATATGGTGTCCATACTCAGATTTTTTTATCCATTGATTTAAGCCATCAGTCAAAATCAGCATGGATGACTAACACATATGAAAGTGTAATACACAGTTGGGTAGGAATGGTTCTGTCATTTCTATTATATTCCATGAATACAAAGTATAAAATTAATTTCTGAAATCTGATTTGCTGGTAACTAGAATGTTGCTAGTGCACATTTATTTTTAGAATATTAATAATAATGTTCACGTACAAAGCAAGGACACGATAAAATTCTTTTTGCTGTACTTCATTATTGTCAAGAATATAGTCAGAGTTTTGGTTCTTATATGTCTTAACCAATTGAAAAAGAGCTGATAATGCTGTTCATTTGAACATACATTCTCTGAAGCAGTCAACTTTTAACATATCCAAATTCTGGCAGTGGGATTATTAAAATATACAGTATCGTGCCATATGAATATAGTTATTGTTTCTTAATCAATTTTGTCATGTATATACAAAAAAGGCAAACAGTGGGGAGTAATGAGAGGCATCTGGACTCAGAAGTCTAGAACTGAGTGGCTGAAGCAATGTAAAAATTTAAAAGCTCTCTTTAATCTTGTATGCAATTGATTCAGTCTCTTTCAGATGATTCACTTGGAAATTCAAAGAAAAAGTCCAGCATTCTTGAGAAACTGGGACAGCCCAGGAAAAAAGAAAAGAAGAAAAAGGATTCCGTGCCCTGGTGGTTATCTGAGGAAGACTCGGATGATGGTGGTAAATTTAAAGTTTTGCAATATTTTGGCCACAGGGGGTCAGGCTAGTTCTTTCTCATACTGCATGTTAGGCCGGGTTTGAGATTAAGCTGATGCCACTGAAGTGTTTTAGAATGTTACAGTGCAAGTTTGTAAAGCATAAAAGTCAAATAGAATTGTATTTTTTAATTTAATATTAAATTGAATATTTAATAGTCAAGCTGTATGCAAGCTATCTGCTGGGTTTTTTCTGTAGCTTTTGAATTAATAAAACTTGTAAAAAATAAGCACATTATAAATAGTAAAATAGTTAGAAAATATAACTGATGAACTCACAGAAATATTAGTATCTGTGTTTTGTAGCCAATCTGTTCTTTATACTGACTTTTTATAGCTTTCTGTTTTCAAAACTGTAGTGGAAAAAGACTAGTTTGTATAAACGTATGCTAACTGCAACATTTATAGTAGGTTGGAAAAGCACAAAGAAAGAAAAACTTTTCAACACCAGCTGAATCCAAGATGTATGTCTTCAGTGTTCTCAGCATTTCCCTTGCCAAGAACTGTGGCTCAAGGCGAAATGGGCTGTGATGACATAATTGCTGGTTCAGTATTGACACGGTCACATAGTTCTGGAAGAAAATATATAATTGTTTGCAAGCTTTCCACCTCTATTTTTTTTTAATTTCTACATTGTCTTCTTGTTGGGTAGTAAAACCTGTAGTAGTGAGTTTCCACTGGATGTTTGCCTCTTCTTGTACGAATTGGCGGTTTCTTAATTTTCATGATTCATATTAATTGCAAGTGGATCTTAACAGAAAGTTACAAAAGTCAGGTTTTTTTCATCTGACAGAGTTAAAATACTGCTGGTAGTCTCAGATTTTAAGACTAGCTGTCAGTGTTGTCTTAGTGAGGAGTCAAATCCCAGTCAGCAGTTGTGCCATTTAGGCTTAATCCTTTTAGGTGGTACCTGGACTTTTTGGTACTGCCTATTGGTACCACCACTTCTTGGTCTTGGCCTTTTAAGATGATGTTGTAAAACTCAGATGGATTTGAGAAAGTTCTTATCAGGTGGTTATGAGATATGATGGTTTCCTTACAGCTTTTCAAATAATGTAAGGATGAATTGTTCTTGCTGGGCAATGTGAGAATTAAGAGCTTACCATGACCTCATTTTCCTACATACTATCAAAGAAAATTCTGATGACTTCAGAAGCTCAGCATGTTTCCATGGTTTTTCTGAGATGCTCGAGGCAACCCAAATTTGATACTTCTTATGGTAGAAAACACACTGGAATAGGTTCCTAAAGGGAAGGGTGATTACAAGTTTTAGGGAACAGTGCTTGTGTGGATTAAGTAAAATTCAAAACAGAGTCACAAGAAACAATGAGATTATATCAAGATGTTCCATCCAAACCATTTCCACCACTGTAATTTTTAAAATTAAGAATATCATATCAGTTGACCAGGTTAACTAGAGGTAGAGCTATTAGAACTGGAACAAACTTGATTTACTGATGTGTGAAATATCTGGTAAACTTTTCAAGGTCTTCCTTCAGAAAAGCTTCTCATTTAAGAGAAAAACATTCAGAGGGTGAGCCTACCCAGTTTTGCCAGTATGGAATCAATTTACATGCAAAAGAAGCTGGCCTGTTTATATTCATACTGTTGATGAGGGGCTGGGTTTTGGGGTTTTTTTGGAGGGAGTTGAAAGTAATCTGTGTGTAATGCATTTCGACTCCAAGATCCAACATCTTGGCAGTTGGACTTAACAAAGCTGAGACTATAGGAGTGAATGCCAAATGTGCCAGATCCATGCACAGAATTCTTCCCTGAGCACTGTTTTTGCCAGGCAGATTATTAGTTTTATTTCATGTACTGCTCTGTCACCACTCTGTGTAGAATACCACACTCATGGAGCATATGCAATATGCCATATCCCACCTACTACTTTAGTATTGCCAAGCAGAGGGGCCTTTAATTCCTGCTAGAGGGCTTTCCTTTTTCTGTCTTGGCAAGAAGGTGGTAACTCCATGGCATGAAGTGGATCTCCTGGTTGTGGCATCCCACGAGGAAAGGGATGTATTTGTCACACTGGACACTTGCAAATGGTAGCAGTTTGTGCTATGATGAATGCCTTTCTGCAAGGTAGGGTCTAGTTGTAGGGCAATTAACCTGGAGTCAAAAGAGAGCCATTTGCAAAGACCACCTTGGCCACCTTTGGGATAAATTGATATTTCCTCTGCAGTTTTATGTGGCTATAATTTTACTTCATGTAGATTATTTGTGGTGTTTTAAAATGACAGGTCAGGTGACTGTAAGGAATTCAGTGTGGATAGTCTTCCAGAACTGCTCATGTTTTCCTCTGTTTGCCTTGTGTGCTTCCAAGTACTTTGTCAAATACCGTTTTGCCATGTCTAATATTCTCAGGGTGTATGTTGTGTGGTGTGTTGCTCAGACCTATTAAAAGTGGATGATGGCACAGCAATTTTGTGATGTAAGTTACTCCACTGAATGACTGAAAAGATCATGATTTAGACTTGTAGTTCTCTGTAAGGTTGTATGTAAACATCTCCTAAATAGCAAAATAATTTCTTGTGGGAGAAAATAACAACACTGCTGTGATGCTAACAAACATGAAAATCTGAGTTTAATTTCTGGAAAGTGTAATGTCAGCATGCTTCAAAATTTTTTGGAGACCCTTGTGTGTCCTTCTAGGCTTGAACCTTCTTGTTGGTTGCAGATAGGACATAGTCAGTAGACTGTCAGCTAATAGAATTAGTATTTTTTAAGTTGTTTTATTATCATGAATCAAACATATAAATGCTTAAATCTTACCTTCACCCACAGTGGGGCACTGCATTCATTACAAATGCCTGCTCCATATGCATAAGTTGATGTCTTTGGGTGTGACTGTTTAGAGAGAATGTTATCTGAAGGAAGCCTGGATAATTAGTTTGTGTAGTGCACCAAGCTGATATGTTGCTTGCAGTTTGAGTTTTTGATTTTGAGTTACTTCATTATCTCTATCATGCTTTCTTGAAAGACAAAGAGAAGAAGATTAAATATGTGCTCTACATTTACTTGTTGTCTGTTCTTTTTTTTTTCCCCAAGACATCTTGTTACAGAAGTACCAGGAAATAGGTAGAGAGTTAAACTAATAGCCTGTTTCACTGAGAAGTATAAAGTACATTTTAAAGTAACTTCACGAGTTATTCTAGGCACGTTTAAACAGTTTGTTCTTCAGCTTTAAACTGAAATTTACAAATTATGATTCAAGACAGTGTCTTCCATATTGGACAGGTTGGAGACCTAGGTGATGTCCTTTTTACTTGCTTTTGTCATTTAAATGATAAAAAGAAATTGGATACTAAGAATTCCTGTCCTGTCTTGCTTGCATGTGTGTTCCTGCTGTTTGTCTTTTCAAGATTTTAAAATAAAATTTGTTAAAGTGAGAAAAGAGAAGAAACTGACAGAAAGCCATGCCGAAGTAGTGGAAAATACTGAACAAAAGAGTCCACATTCAGATTCCCAGTCTGGTATTTGATTAAATATGTTTTGATATATTTATTCAGTATCAGTCTTGTATTACTAGTATGTTTCCTGTAGAAAATCCTTAGCAGACTGTCCATTTGACCAAGCTGCCACATACTTCTTTTATCATTTTCAGAAGAAATTAATAACTGTGAATTTTTGCTCAGTTAGTATCATATATCACTACATGTAGTGGTGTAGTAGGACAGACAGTACTTAATGTCAGCCTGGGGAAAGGAGGAAATAACTTCAAAAATCTGAACAAAAAGCTCTCACCTGTACTAAGCATGTCTTTAGTAAATAGAAAGTCTGTTACTCTTCCTGCATTTCATACACAAGAAATATTAATATTCATTGTTCTACTTGTTTAATTTCAAAGATAGCAGTCAGATAAGCATTTTACTTATTTTCTGTTGATGTTCTTTTCCCTTTGCTGATGACTGTGCTGCTTTGTGCATGCTGCCCTGGAATGGAAACAGCAGTTGGTATAAATTAAAAACTTGAATTGTTTAATCTGCAGGATTATTTGAGTCAGTGTAACTTCAGATTCAGCATTTTATGTGGGTCATTTTGCTATCTGAAAAGAAACTCCAACAAATAAGTAGGAATTATAGGCACTGATCCATTAAGTACTTTTGCATAAAAGACAATAGCAATTAACTTTTCCTGATTAAAGCATGGCATTGGTGTTAAATTCAAGCAGATCAGTAGCATTTTGGAGAGCCACGACAATGAAATATTTGGCACTTGGTCTTTGGATCATGTTGGTGATATAGTTTGTAGACTATAGAATATCTCCTGTGTTAGTTTTCTAGAGCCTATGTGCAGTCTAGAAAATGTATGTATATGTTTTCATAAGCCTCATTTGCATAGAATAGCTGTAAAGCATCTCAGGCTGGGAGATAAATACTAAAACTTAATTTATTTCTTAAATTAGGATTAATGTTTGAAATATGAGCAATAGGAGGACCTCTGTAGTTATTTCAAATTACTGTTTTAAAAGGTATCAGGTGTTTTCATTATTTGCAGTAGATGGTATGCTGAAAACACTTCTAGTTTCCCAGTAAGTGTGGGAGAATATAGATCTAGAGAAGCAGTGCCTTGCTAGTGAACTTACACATCAATTGAGGGAATAAAGGACCTGTGCATCGTATCAGAATGGATTTAATAGCATTTCTCTCCTTGCTGTACCAGCTTCCTTTAGTTATCTTGGATGTTTGAGCTGTGTTAAGTTCTGGTCACGTATCCCTATACTCCTGTTCTAAATAGCAGAAGTATTTGTCTTGATGTCCTGGACTACTCTCTCTTGTGTCAAGGTGAACTCAAAAGACCCATAACTAAGAGTTTTATCAGAATTACTCAATTTTGAAGCCTCTTCCACCGTGACAATTTCGAGATGGCAAAATCTAACACAGACCATCTGGCTAGCCTAAGGTATATGAAGGCTGTAGTGTAGCTGTCATGTAAGGGTCCAGAGGAGGCCACTAAGGTGGTTAGAGGGGTGGAGGACCTGTTTTATGAGGAAAGGCTGAGAGAATTGGGTTTGTTAAGCCCAGGAAAGAGACTTCAGGGTGACCTAACTGTGCCCTTGCAGTACATGAAGGGAACCTGCAAGAAAGATGGAGAGAGACTATTGACAAGAGCATATAATGACAGGACAAGGGGGGGGTGTCACATTAAAGGAGAGTAGCTTTAAATTAGGTATTAGGAGGAAGTTCTTTGCTGTGAGGGTGATGAGGCACTGAATGGGTTGCTCAGAGAAGCTGTGGATGTCCCATCCCTGGAAGTGTTCAAGGCCAGATTGGATGGGTCTCTGAGCAATCTGGTCTAGTGAAAGGTATCCCTACCCATGGCAGGGGCATTGGAACTGGATGATCTTTAAGGTCCTTTCCAACCCAAACCATTCTATGATTCTTTGATGGTGAGAAGTTTTCAGCATTGGTGCTGTTATCAAAAACTTAATTCTGCTAACGTGAATGGAAGACATTAGTTGTATTTGCTGCTGAGCAAGTCCCCACAAGGGTTTGAGCAAACAAATGCAGTTCTTGTATCTGACAGTGATAAAGACAGTAGTAATTTATACTTATGTACCTATGTTTTCCCACTTTTTGAACCAGTCTACATGCTTTCTTTCAAACCTCATAGTAAAAACCTTTTACTGTTGCAGTAGTTTTGCTAGTTTTCTTTGTTTTCAGGTCATTTGTTGAGCTCCTAGAACAGTGTAATTGAATACAAAGTATACACGGATCAAGAATCTTTTTAAAAATAAGGATGGAGAAGTATAGTTTTATTTGCAGAAGTTATAAGTATTACCTTTAGTTTTTACTTAAAGATAGAAAATTAGAGGTAATTCAGTGTACAAGAAACTGAACTGTATTACTTTTTCATAAGTGTCACTTTGAAATCTCACATCTCGTTCTTCTCTTTATTCCCTGTCCACTATGCATTAAAATTTATGTTTATGTACACTTAGAAGTAGTTCCCTCTAAATCTTCCAGTGCATCTCGCAGCAAGGCTTTGTCTAAATCCAAAATGTTGGAAAAAATTCATAAGGACAAGAAAGATCCGTACTTAAACAAAGAAGAAGGGGTCCTCACTTCTGACAGTCCAGACAATTCTGAGGGTAACAAATTTACTGTATTTTATATGGTATTAAAAAGGTAAAATGACTCAATTCTGACAGTCGTGGTCAGATTAGGAAAAAAAGAAGTTACTTTTTGAAATAGATGTTTGTCATTATCAGTTTGAGTCCTTTGTATTTATGTTTTTAAATGTTTCTTTGCAAGTATGGTAGTTATAAATATTCTTCAAAGTGAAACTCAGGTTCTTATTTTAATTAATTTCAAGTGGCTGTACTTTAAAAAAAGAATGCCATATATCATTAGCCTTACAAAATGTTGCTTAGAAACATACAGACAGCAAAATCTTTGGCATGGAGATAACTACCTGAGAAGTAACAAATAACCACTCCACAAAAACAAATGGCCCTTGCTGGCCTCACTGAAATCCGTGGGACTGTTGAAACAGCCAAAAACACAATGAAGAGACTGTTAAATCCGTGTGAGTTGATATTTTCTCCAAGTTTGATAGGTTTCTCAGAGTTCAGATTGTGTAGGGTGAGAGAAAACAAATACTGTTCCCTTCACTAGCAGTGAGGAGGGGGTGTGGGTATTGAGAGTGGCTAAGTTGCAAAGTTTAATGGCTGCAGAAAGAGTATTTGATTTTCAGATTATTAAGGAAGGTGCTTTTTAAAAAAACCTCTGATTTGACTCAAACATTGACTAGCAAAATATTTTAAAATTACTAGATAGCTTACATAAACCTCATAAAACCTTCAAGATCAATGTACAACTGCTGAGAAATTTCACTGGATATGAGATGATTTAAATTAAAAAAACACAGGAAAATGTTTTCCTTAAACTTTTATTCCATTAAACATTCTAATTGGTCTTTTTACTGTTTTCTATTCCTTTTGCCTTTCTTGCAAATCTCTACATAGGAGGTCAGTTGCAGTTAGCATTTGATTCTGCTAATATATTCTCATTCAAAAATAGGGTGTTGGAGGTCTGGTGAGATTATGGCTAATCTAAAGCTCTGCAAAAAACTTGTGACCCAGCTGCAGACTCCTATTTGCTGTCTTGATATTTAGAATAGAGTGCCATCTGAGTAAAGTATTTTAAATTACTGCATTTGGCTACTTGAGAAATGGGCTATTTGTAGTTTTTTTTAAATCTGTTCAGCACTTTGAGCTTTCCATTTTCTACTTCTCAATATAGCAATATGTATTTATTTAGGCATTAACTTTTTGTACATGTGGAGCTTGACCTTTAGACAGTGTCCCTGACATGTTACATGCAAGGCAAGACAGTCAGAACTCTATATTGAGGACAGAGCTGAGGTTAGATACAGGAATGTGGATTTCCAAGATGTGGAACCTTATGCACTTAGCCTCCCAACAAGACATGCAAAGGGACTTTATCATTAAAATCAAGAAAATAATCCTTTTTTAAAAAAGGCTCTTACAATCAGAATGAACGTGCTGAGGGCTGCCCAGCAGGGAGGGAAAAGGTGTTGAGCCTCCTACTTTCCCACCTTCCCTCACACTAAGTACATTTTCAGTGCCAAAGGGAAAGGATTCTCCATTGTCACGATATAGGCAAGTATGGCATTTTTAAATGGGACTTGTATGGGCCCATGTAGAGAGCAGAGGAAGATCCCAGAGCTGAAGCACTTGGTCAGCACATGGAAGATTGATTTAGTGTTATTGATGTATGGATCTCCTCCAGTCTCCTGTAGCAGGAAATGAGCTGTTGTCAATGTCTTCACCCCTTCTGGTGTGTTCAGTACAAGGACACAGCTACATCTCAACATCTTGTGGACAGGCAGGATGAAAAATTCTGAGTGTTACCAACTGACAATTCATGTTGGAAAAAATCAGACTTAGTTTCTGTTCCCTTCTGAGAGAACTGTTAAATGATTTCATGTGTCATTTGATAAAATGCATAAGCAGCTTTTCTCCTATCCCTTCTCCAATGAGAACTTATTCAGAGTCTAAGTATAAATGTGTGTGCTTTGCAGGCAGGCAGAAGGGAGTTTTTGAGCTGGCAATGTCCTGCGATATCTGGCTTTTAGTCTTCCATAAGTTGATATGGCAGTGTTCTGCCTCAGAGCCAGCAAAAAGTTGTTAAGGTGATGTTGAACCCTCACAACAGTGAAATTGCAATTAGGAGAGAACAACTACAAGTTGTAGTTACATAAATTGGCAGAATGGCAGAATCGGGTGTTCATCAGTGACTTTAGAGACTTTGATTACTATTTTTTTCCTTATAGCCTTTAAGCAACAAATGAAATGTAGCTGCTAAACCAATGGCTTAGCAAGTTTAAAAAATATGTGGTGATCTGAGGTAGTAAATTAAATAAAATGAACTGGGTTTTAAGAAAGAAATGTCAGTTTCTGTATCGGATCTGTATGTGAGATTGTCTTTCATGAGTAATGTGACGGTAACTCAGTTTTTGCATTTGACTGGTGCTGAACTTTAGGTATGTGTGCAAATACAAAGGATAGGAAGATAATGTTTATAATAGCTTCATTAATTAAACAAGATTTACATATAGAATCAGTGGAAATTAGGTGCATGTGACTCGTGAGTCTGCATATCTTTGCATATCTTGCAATTGCAAGATTAAAACTGGTAGCTCTGGAAGGAGACTAGAAGACTGATGTGTCATACAAGTAGCTTTTAGATGGTAGTCAAGAATATTGCAACTTTTTTTCCTAGGAATGCTTGAAGCCAATGGAAACTTTGTCAAGATGCAGAACACTTCACAGCCTGTGGGAGAAAGTCATGAAAATATGGATGTGGAAAAGATGCAGCTTCAGAAAAGTAGTGGAGATGCTGTCTCTCTGAGTAGAGACAGTCTGGAAACAAATGGTGAGAACTGAGAGCCCAATCATTTCATCAAATTAACTAGATCCAAATAAGTTAGTATTAAAAGCAGTTTACCTTAATTCATTTCAAGATGAGATTCTTCACTCTGTCTGCTGTGTCGTGAACTAAAGTCTCCTGGTACTAGTTTGTGATGATTTGATACCATTAATGCTTTATAAGTCTGTCTGTGGTTGTTGTTAACTATTATGCCTTTTCTATGTGGACATACAGCACAGACATAGTTTATTCTCTTTTTTGAAATTTAGATTCAGTTTTAGCTTCTGGGCCTAATCAAAGTATTGTAGGAGTTGGATTGGATACCTTGGAAGAACAAGAAGAAAAAGAGATCTTCTATGCCAAGCTTGAACGAGAAGCTTCCTCTACTATTGATTATTCAAGATTAAATAAAGAGCTGGATTCCAATGATTCTGTCATGCTAGCACCATTTGTACGGTAATTTAGAGGGAGGAGGAGTTGTGGACTGTATTAGTGGGCATATGTGGATTTGGTATGTCCACTGAGATTTTGTTGGATGATATTCTGCATATAATTTCAATCAGTTTTTTGTTTGTTTATCGTGGTTTGGCTTTTTTTCTTCAAGACAAGGACAGAAGTGAGCTTAATAAAAATGAGCACATGCCTTAATGATGAGTGGATGTAGCTCCACAGTCTTGTGTATAACTCAGTAGTAACAACTCAACATTCATAATTGTAAGGAGTAAATAAATGAAGAGGTAACAACTGATAATAACAAGGAAATAGATCAGGAAAGAATCTGTGTCACTTTAGACATGATATTACAAATGAATCTAGAGGAAACATACTTAATCTTCATAGACTAGGGCAACCCTATTTATAATCAGTTACTTGAAAATAAGTTCAAACATCTGTGAGAGAAATGGATGAAGAAAGTTCAGGCAGCTGTTGCTGAAAATGCTGATTTCAGAGGCAACTTCTGATGTGAAAAAAGTTGGAGAGGCAGAATTTTGGAGAGCTTTAGATAAGGACAAAACATCTATTTTATGGGAAAAGGGGAAAGAAAAGGAGAAAGAAAGGAGAGGTGGGTGGTTTTTAAATTTATTTTGTTAATCCAGAATGACAGGGAGGCAGAACAGGAGGCAAACTTTGATGATAAAAATATTTTTGAGAAGTTAATGTAGATGTTGAAGAGAATGCAGAAGGGGAGAGGTTTTAAGAGTTAGATTGAGAATTTTAACTGGGAAATACTTTATTTTAATAATTGCTGACATTTTTACAACTTTTCTTACCTTTGATTTGATTTGTTGGACAAATTACAATTTTTTCTTTTATTACTAATTTTAAGAAGTATCAGAGTGTAGAGTTCCAAGAAAAAAAGTATACTTACTTGCTTTCCAAAAAGAGAGTAGAATTTTCATTTTATTTCTCAGAAATGAAAATGCTGAAAAAGAAGAAGAAGAACAACCTGCACATGAAGAGAAATCTGGTAATACAATGTTTTATTTTACCTGTAGTTCTTACATCAGCCTTTTAGGCTGTTGTTGCATTATGACTGTGCAGCTGTTAGTCATACAGAGGGGTTAAGGGGTTTACTTTTGCTTCTGTGCTTTTTCTTTTCTTAAGTGGATTTTTAATCTATTGTAAACCAAAAGACAAAAAATAAAGGGAAAAAAATAGTAAAAATCCTGCATCATTCATAAATGAAAAAAAAAACCCTCTGATATTGAAATTTGATTTACTCCAGTGTCTTAAGTGTCATCTGTATTTTTGTGCCATCTTCTCATACCTGAGTTTAATCTCTGTAATCTGCAGTATTAATCTGATTTCCCCACAAAATTTCCATGCTACATTTCTTGCTTATTTGTCTTTCACTTGTCATGTCTCTTTGTTTTATGCTTCATTGCTGTCAGATGAACGTTGTGTGTATTCATGTAAATTAATGGGTTGTATTTTCAAATTTATATTTTCGGCTGAACTTTTGAGGGGTCCTGTTGTCAGGATTGAATTTCCCAAGCATAAAGAAGATGTATTTGTAAACCATAAACACATAAACAACACATTATGACCCAGTGTTTTGCAAGGGTTCTAGGTTTAAGTGTTATAGAGAATGCAGACACTGGAGCCTGTAACCACAGGAGCTGAGTGAGAGAGATACAGCAAAAGAGAGCTGAAACTTGTGAAAGGATCTAGGTAACTGAAGGAAAAGCCTTTGGCTTGTAAAGTTGTAAAGTTCATTCTCTGAGACACTTGGGTTTAAATAGTGCTTACTCTTGAGAGTGGCTTTTGGCCCACCAAAGCAGGTCACAAGAAGCCAAATTACAGATTCTGAGCCTCAAAAGTGCTGGAGTTGGCAAAGTGAATGTACAGAGTACTTTATCTACAGGGTTGTAATTGCATCATTTTACCCCTAAGTGAGAGAAAGTAATTGAATAAAAGGGGTCAGTTCAAGTACACCTTGAGGAGACAAAGCATATCTGATCACAAGGCAAGCTTCCTTTGAATTTAGAGAGATTATGTGTGACTTTCACTGTAGTTTTAGTACCACACTCAGTTCTGGAAACTTTCTGTTGCCTTTGTAAAAGGAGTATCATTAGCAGTAGCTGTTCTTAGATGAGGCACTGGGGAAAAGGAAATGGCTGTCTCTTACTGCTTTATCTTCCTTGAGTATTCATTCTATTTGATGCTTATTTTTACTTTTTTAGGTAGCTACAGTGAAGATTTTGAAGAAGAAACAGATACTAATCCTGCCCTTAAAACTGAGGGAGATCACGTGAATCAAAACATCGCGTCAGAAGCTGATTTAAGTCCTCAAGAAGAGGTATAGCTTGCTAAATGTTTCTATTACTTGCAGGAATTTTAAAAGCTTTGCAATATGTAACTAAATATAGTAAACCTTTATATGATACATACTGTCTGAAAGAGTGTAGTGGCTCTCAGACTATATCTTTCTATTAAGGATGTGTACTTTCCTGTGATAGATCATAGAAGGGGTTAAGTTCTTCACAGGGTTTCCTGCTAACTCCTCCTTTGAGTTAAGAAATGAGGATGGAAGTGCACAAACTATGAGCTCAGGTGGAAGCTCAGCCTCAGAATGGGTAATGATTAATCTCTCAGAGCTTTTGAGGTGCAAGTGATAACAGACTACTGGAAGTAATTCTGTACAGAGAAGCCCTTTGGACAGAGAACCCAAAAATCTTCACTGTACGAGCTGTGAGGGCACTGCTGCCCTCTGGCTTGGTCAGGTCTTTTCATGTGTAGCACATGTGGTTGGAGCACATGGGTGCATCCCTGGGGCACACACTAAGATTTGGGGTTTTTTTCAAAAGAAGTCTATAGAGCATCATGTATTCATTTTCACTAGGTAAACTTATTTGGTTTTCCGTTCTTTTTAAATAAATTTATTGGAGTAATATTTCTAATAAATGTTTAAAAAGTTAGAGTGGAGCTATGAATAATGTGCTTACTGCTACTTAACTTTTGTTTCTCAAATTGCAATAAAAGAAAACCAGGAGGGTGCAAAAATGCTTCTCTATGCAGAGGAGCATTTAATTTCTAGTCACCTGTGAAAAGGTTTATAGAGTACATGATGTTGAGAACTTTATGGCATTCTAAGGAGGGTTTTAGAGAAGTGCATATTCTTGGAGAATGAATAACTGCTTAGTTCTATGTTCTAAAAACTGTTTTTAGGTATTGAACCAACTTCTAAAGTTTGTCCAATTTTTTATCCCCTAATATTCAAAAAGTAATTGTTTGGGTTTTTTATTTTTTTTGTTAGGAAGAAGCAAACACTGGCATGCTGGCTAAAGGTAAAATATAAACTTTGATCAGTGGAAGAAGATTAAATGTAACTTTTTGAAACTTGCTTACTTGATTTTTTTTTTTTTTTTTTTATATTTTTCACCATATTTTATTGTGTTGTACTGAAAATATGTTGAATTGAAATAGTTAAAAATAATCTACATATTAACACTTCAAGGTGATCATCAATGTATTTTTATGTTTATTATACCCACTCAGAACTCAGATTTGTAATCAGAGTTCATTGGTTTCCCACTAATGGCAATAAAATAATCTACATAGTATTTTTTGTATGCTTAAGACATCAAGCTCTGGTATACTTCTAATTCCAGTGTGATGAAGTATAAATAAGAGGATTTGTGTTTTCTTTAACATTTATCTTCTTAGTTGTATTGCTTGATTCACAAGATTCTACTGTAGAGTTTCAGAAGGCCATTGAAATATCAGATGTAGCTCCAGGCAAACATGATCAGCCTGAAGAAGACAGTGCAGTTGAAATGAATGAAGCAGGTAAGTGGTGCTGTAAAAAAAGAGGAAAAATGAAAAAAAAAAACCCACCACACAACAAAACTCAAAACCTAAAATCTTCCTTTATTAAAATAGGTGACTCCAATGTCTTTACATTGGGGTACATAAAGCCCTTGGCTTTTGCCAACAAATCTTGAAAGCAGGAGGAAATATTTCAGGAATAGTGATGTTTATACTAAACACTTGGTTATTGAAAAGTAGCTGTTGTTGCTGCAATTTCATATTTAAATACCATCACCTCTGGTTATTTCTTATATCTAAAATTCTTCTTTGACAGCATTGAACTGAATTATTAAATACATTATCTTATCAAACTTCACACAACAGTACAGGCCACTTCTATCCAGATTATTGGTGTGATGACACCTGTTAAAATAGTCATGTAACATAAGCTCTTAATTTTAGTACTGTTAAATATTGAGGTGGGGGAGAGTAGGGGAGAGGAATGCAAACTGTAGATGAGACAATTTAGTAGATGTGGTAAACACTAATTAACTTGGCAACTGTTTCTTTTTATAGGAAGAATGAGATTTTTTTTTTTTAATGTGATATCACTATTTTCAGCGCATTATAGACCAATCTAGTAACTGAAACACAGGCTCCAGTGGGATGTTTCCCATAACAGAAAATCCAGTAGTGTCTCTTACAAGCCTGCTTTTTTTCTCAGGTACTTCCAATGGACAAACCACCAATGACATGGAAGCACTATCCCAGGCATATCATCACATTGATCAGTCTTTGGGGGACACTGATGAGCAAAAACTGCACAATTCTGCAGTGGCAGCCTCAGAAGGCTTAGGGCAAAGTATTTCACATAATAATGACATCTATGCAAAAAACATGTCAACTGTTGATTCAGGTAAGTAGCTCAAAGGAAGGCATGTATTGTACAAGCTTGTAAAATGAGTGAACTAGTAATATCTATAATACTCCATTTATGAAACATTTTTAAATGTAACAAATATTTTTTCTAGGTTGTTTTTTAATTTATTTTATATTTATTTCTCATTATTTAGATTTACCTACTGTGGAAGAATTGATGAAAACAATTAAAGGACATATGTGTATTACCAGAAATTTTGATGTGGACCCTGAACGGTATTTATTTCAAGATGCACTTTTAAGAATTGCAGTAACTTAAAGAGGCTAATAATTTGTGGAAAATAGCTTACTAAATAACTTATCTGTCTCTTTCTCTAATTAAATACTGAACTTTTGTTACATCCTGCACTGGCATTATGGCATTTGCAATGAACTGTAAAATGAATTATACAGTGTTAATAGATTTAGACCAGGGATTCCCATACTTACTTCAGGTAATAAGCAGCAATGTTTGTCAAGTCATTTGAAGCAGTGTTCATCACTCCCACAGCTAGGATCTCTGCCTTCCCAGTGTTCTGCTCTTTCCCCTTCCCCATACAAGGATTTCAGCCCACATCCTATCCTAGCTCTCCAAACTCCATAATCTTAAATTCAAATCCTCTTAAGATCAAACCCCACTGTTGTGATTCTTACTAACTTATGCTCTCTACCTCCCCCTTATTTGCTGCAGCTGTTCTCTCTAGAGCAGACAGCACAGGCCTTGCAACTGTTAGAAATACAGCTTATGCTTAGCAGATGAGTTTATCATGTAGCTGCATTCAGCAGCAATACTGCTCATTTTTTAATTAGTGTTAATTGCAGGCTTACAGGTGTTTATCTTGTAGCCAATTTTGCTACCTCCACAAAAACAGTTGCTGCTGGGAAGCAGCTCTTTTTACACAGCATGGGAGTGAATCTGTATGACTAAATCTGCAAGATGGGTCTTAAAAGAGGCTTAGCAGCTCTTTGAAATTCAGGTAGCTTTTACAGCTGATACCTAAGAAAAAAATGCTCCACTTTTTTTCCAGAGAGATAGAAAAGCAAAGAGCAAAAGTCTTATGTATGACTTCTTTTTTCTTGTAGTCCTGTGAAACTGGTAGGCAGCACAGAAAATGACCTCATTAGCCACTCACCTTTTGAAGACCCACAGAGTAATACATCTTGGGAGAAAAACTTTGTTGAAAAGTTTAACAGAGAAGAAAGCATCTTTCTACAGACAAGCATGAATGATGATAACTTGCAGAGGATGACTGAGAAAGAAATTCAGACCAGTGAAGTACAGCCTGATAGACTAAGAGAAAAAATAGGACAAGACTCTCTGCTTTCACAAGGAAGCAAAACTAAAAAAGTAAGTATTACCAACCAGATTTTTGTTATATGGAAGTAATTTTTAAAGGTATGTATTTTTAGACTGCCTGTCACTTGAGTATGCTCTGATGTTAAGAAATTGAGAGACTGTTGTTCTTTTTCTTGAAATTCTCATGTGGCCATTGCTACTGTTAGAGGTCACCAAATCCAGTGTACATTGGGGCCAGTGGGATTCTTCTTGTCCCAGCCCAACATGTGGAAGGCTGCTGCAATGCCATGTCTCCAGCTCAAGATAGTGATGTCTCTGAGCACGTGAGCATTGGAGGGACACGTGTAAATGCACAACAGGCTCAGAACAGGGAACATTTATACAGAGAGAACCGTTAGAAGTGCAGTTCAGTAAGAATATAGGAGGGACTACAATGGTCAGTGTCCACCTGAGTCAGACAATGCTGACCAGCAACCTGGTCATGTCACCAGCTTTTTTAATCTGGTTTTTTTTCCTCTATTTCCCAGACTTGTTTCTTTACCTATATTTTGTTCTTTCCCTAGAGATCCTGTAAATTTTGCATACTCTTACAATCATCTCAGACATCCCAGAACAAGATTTATGTAATCCCAAATCTTCTCCCTGCATCCCCAAATTATTTTCTCCTTGCATCCCCTAAATTAGCTTCACATTCCTTTAGGCAATCATCTTTTGTGTGTGCAAGGCATTGTAGGGACAGAGGTTTGGCTGATTTATCCTGGTGGATTGCCCATCAGGGCAAACAGGCTAAACTTTTTCATTTGTTGGTCTTGGGAGTTGTGTGCTTTGTTTTTGATGATCAAGTTTAGCAGAGTTCCTCTGCCTGCCGCTGTTCCTTTATTCATGGCTGGGTTTCTATATTCAATGTGTTTATTAGCCTTTAGTCATGACCTACCTTATTTGGTAAGCAAAAGACCCTGTAACGTACAGTACAATTAAAATAAAAATACAATTTCCCAGATCAATTAAATAGAGCCAGTAGAAAATACTTGCCCTGTGTAGTTCTGAAGTAGTACAATTCTGCAACATTACTTACTACTAATGTGTTTAAAAACAATGCTTGCCATCATCCTGAGTCTTACAGTTGTGTAATTTTGGTAACTGGCTCTATGTTTTTCACTGGTGAATGCTACCCTCAGTTTACAGCAGAGCCTAAAACTTGTTTTAAACCAATGTGTTCTGTCACAGGCTCTACGGTCTTGTTCCTTGAAGAATGAAAGATCAGAATCAATGTCAACCAAACCAATGTTATATAAGAATATTAGAAGTCCAGCACCTGTACATAAAAAGAAACCTTCACATGCTCCTCATGGACTGGTTAGAAGTTCTGGCTATGGGAAGCCCAGTTTACTTTCAAAGCAGTCTTTTCCAGTCAGTGAAAAGAAAACACCAAAAGAAACTTACAAAAAGTCCTGTATGAAAACCAAAAGTCCTGCAGATAGAGCAAAATCTAAAGGTAATTCTAAGTTTTGAGAGTTTTAATTCTGAGTTTAAGAGCCAGAGAGGTTTGCTTTTTATGCTTCACATAAAAAAAACCCCAAATGTTGTAGAGAAATCTAAACTCAAATGCAGTTAAGTATTGATTTTTTTCTGTATTGGCATGAAATGGCTCCAAGAGAGACTTTGATATGGATCTTCTTAGTCTTGCTTCATATCCACTCACATTTACCACCACTATGAGACTTATCTATTGTTCATCAGTAGGACTGAAAGAGTAAAAAAAAGCTGGTGTTCAAAAATTAACATCTAAAAGTTGACATTTTTCATTACAGTAAATGCAAAGATTTGCTGACTCACTAATTTGTATGTTCGAGGCTGAATTACTGTTCTCAGCTTCTTCTTTTGATCTTTGCTTTCCTAGAGTACAAAAGAAGTACTAAAAAGGAAGTCCTATTTTCTGTTCATGTCTCTTGGAAACACTGTGGAAAGGAGAATACCAGCGTAATCCTGTGAAAGCTGGGTTGCAAATAAAGGACTGAACCTTTTTATTTTGGGGTGAAGCCTGAAAAGTTTCATGAGCTAATTCAGCTTAGTGTCTTTGCAGACAGTGTTTGCTATCCCTGAGGATGATGAGCAAGTAACTCTACAGGTACCCGGGCTTCAGTGCACTTCCAGCATGTAGTGCTTTTAAAAACCCTGCAGGTAGTGTCAGGAAAAGCAGTTTAGGATTATGTTACCTATCTTAGGGAGGTGCTTCAGTGGCAGCTGTTGAACTGAAGGACCTCAGTTCCTCAGTACATTAATGTATCTGTCCCTGAGGAAGAGGTTTTACAGCCTGGTGAAGGTGGTAAAGTGAATGACAAGTACTGAGAAAATAAGGCCACAGGCTTCATTCAAACTTGCTCTTCCCTCTCTAGCGATAACCGTGATTTCAGCAATTAATTTTACATGATTTCAGAAATTAATCTCACCTGCATTCTGCAGGGGCCTCTTCTATAGCTAGGAGGAGAATAGCATTGAATCAAACAATTGCCAAGTCATCAGTGCTAAGGGAGCACATTTCTGAGGGGTGTGTGGCACTAAAAAGGCACGAAATTTGGAAAAGCATCATTGTCTGGTGAGGGTTTTTTTCAGGTGTAACATTCCTAAGCAGGAGCAGTTGAAATGGCAGTTGTAGTTACTCTAAGAAGACTGAGATGTGAACAGTTCCATGTATGTTAGTGACTCTAGAGGGATCTTTCCTGATTTCTTACTCCAGTCAAGTTGTTATTTGATGCAACAAATAAATGTTGCATTTCTTTCTGTACTGTCTGCATTCCAAAGTCTATTTTGAAAATTGCTGTGTCTTATCTTCCCCATAGCTTGAAATATTTTGTGTTTATGTATACTTAGATAACTGGCCACTTCTGAAGTGGAGGAGTGAGGTTAACCTTGTTTCGTGCAGGATTTACTATCCAGCTGCTTGTTTCAGTTGTTCCCTTGGGTTTTGTTTTGTCTTGTCATCAGTTCCTTACTGAAAAAAAAATCAAACCCTTCCAGTTTTTCCATAGTATATCATTGTTCTCAAGTTTCTATATTTGATTCAAAATTCAGGTTGTAGAAATACTTTATATACCTACAGGTATATAAAGGTTGGATCACATTCATACATATTTTTCTTACATATTTTTCTTAAAGGACATAAAATTCTGAATTTAATTTGTTCTGTTTTACTTTCTGCCAAAATGAAGAAGCCTTATTTGCTACTAGGATAATAAGATCTGCAGCAAATGAACCAACTTTGGAGGGAAGCATTAACAGAGTTTTGTCTGGCCAATCAGTTGTTAGTAATCTTGGACACCAGGCTGTGGATTATAACAGGCAATATCATCATGTGAGTAATAACCAGTGATGCTCCTAATTATAGCATGTACAACTTGGTTTGCAAGCCTATTTTTTCAAGGCTTTTAACAATTATCACAAGGTTGGCAAATACTGAAATAGTGAATGAAGACTTCCCTTTGGTCAAATACTACTTTTTGCTTTTAAAATATGCAGATATAATTATACTGCTTTTCAGTAGCTTCGATAGTGCTGTTGCTTTGGTGGTTCTATATAATTAAAGTCACGTATTAAATTCTAAAAATTACTGTTTCATTGTAAAAGAAGCTTAAATAGAACTTCTACTTAAAATATTCTGCTATGAATGTTTTAACAGTACTACTGTTCAGGGATTTTTCCTATTTGCATTGCATTAAATATTTAATAGTATCTTCTGACTTCTCCAAGAGGACTGATTTTACAGTACCATAATGGTTTTTCCTTCTCCCTTATCTACTGCATAAAAAAGCTATTCATTAAATACATAAAGCATTGCTGTTTTTCTAAAAGTAAGATGCATAATATAATAATTCTGGTAGCAATGTAGTGGCTGTCATATGAGATGCATTTGTTTCTTTTTGGATTTTTTGTCTTGTTTTCCTCATATATATTTTGCAAATGAGAAGGTCACACATTAAAATGAATAGAGGATGTTTTGCTATTAAAGTGTTGGGAGGGGTTGTATTTTGGGTTGTTTTTTAAGTGTCTTGTATTGTTGCTGAGAGCCAGACAAGCCAGTTAAATAAAACTGATGAGCAGAGTTCTGGTAAACAAACAGCTCAGTGTAATGTTTCCCTGAATTTTCTACCCTAGGACTTACCATTTTCCCCTTTCAAAAGCTGTGATAGAGAGCTGTATTTGTTAAAACGAGTACAAGCAGCAGAGGAGGACCTGAACAGAGCTCGGGATTTGATTCAGCAGCTGGCCAGCAAGCTTTCACAAAAGGAGAACGAGATGGAGGCCAAGGTAGCAGAACTGAAAACACAACATGAAAAGGAGCTTTCCTGTCTGGGTCAGGAAAATTATGTTCTTCAGAGTAAGGTACTTTATCATCTTGTATCCTGTGCCAATAGAAGAGAAGAAACATTGCTTCTGAATATTGAATCAATGTTACTTTAGATGAGGTGTTGATGAGCAGAAAATCCAAATTTCCACAGACACTGCAACTTTATAAATGCATAGCTGCTGTTACATTTATTGCCTGCAAGACATGATTTCTTTTTTCCTGGAGATAAACCATGTTATCCTGAGTTCCCTTACTTTGCTGTTTTGAGAGTCCTGCAGCAAGTTTATGCAAAGATTTACTTTACTCTCACAGATACCACTTGTTATAGATAAGTACTATATGCTGAGATATTGTTTATAGTTCTTGATGCATTTTTCAATGTTGTGTTTTGTCTGTATGAGATATTCCCAGAGTTATTCCACTATACCCTTGTTGCGGATAACTCCCTGCATCATAACATACCCTCCTGTCTAGACACATAAGAACAAAAACTTCTAGCTTTTCCCAAACATTTTATACCTTTTCCCTGTTTCATAATGCTTCTTTAAAACTCTAGTAAACTGGAGTCATTCATTGGTTGGCTCTCATACCATAATGAAGAGATTGGACCTATTTTTGTAGTCTTGTAGAAAATTCCACGTTGCTAACAAAACTTTCTTATTGTTCATGTGTCTTTTTCTGAAAGCTAAGAAGTATGGAAGAGATTACCCAAGAAAAGAGGTGGACCCATGCAGCAACAGTTCCTATAACTGAGGAAAAACTGGCTCAAATACAAAAAGAGATTGAAGATCAAGAAGTCATTATTCAAGGTTATCAACAGGTAACACCACATGTCATGTTCAGCTGTGTTCTATCCAGTTTCAGAAACAAAATTGTTTAATGATTACTACTTTTCTGTTGAAAACAGGTATCTTGTTTTCTAAAAAGTGGATGGAATTTGGATGTGAAGGACAAACATATTGCAGGTTTAAAAAGTCTTTCACACATCTAGTTTGGACTAAGTTTTTCCACAGTTCCATGTAAATGTTCTAAATTGTAAAAATCAGTAACTTTTCAATTGAGAACTGGGAAAATACTTTATGGTCAATGAAGAATCACAAACGTTTTGCCCAAATGTTGCTGAAAATTAGTGTGTTTAAGCAGCATTTGAAATCTGAAAAATTTTGGTTTTTAAAATGTTTTTCTCAAGATCTGAGCAGCAGACTTCAAGGTAACCTTATTAGTGTGCCTGATTTGTATTACTTAGTCAAGTGGAGAAATAGATAATTCAAGCTTAATAATCCTTTTGAATACTTGCAGCTGCAGGATCCAGTAGGTAGCCCAACCAGCTTCCAGCTGATGCTCAGCATAATTCCTTGATATAAACACAATGTCTTTCCAATATGGCTGTGAGCATCCTAAACAATGATTTGTATCCCCAGGACTGGAGCATGGGCAGGCTGAGCTCTGATCTATCAGCACTCACCCTGAACACATTTTTAGAATATAGTTGGGATAGTTTGTGGAGGATCTGTCTTAGCTCCTTCCTGTAGAGTGAGCAGACACTTGGATGAGATTGTAGATAATGAAAGTAAAAGCTCAGTAATGAAATATTTAGAGTCTTCTTCCACTGTTTCAGCAGGGAAACTATGTGATTCATAGAAAATTGTTTTATAACTGAAGAAAACAGTAATCTGTGAACATTCTCTAACTTGGTCTGTCTCAACTTAGGAAAATGAGAGGTTATACAAACAAATGAAAGAGCTACAAATCCAAAACAAAAAAAACGAGGAACGAATGTTTAAGGAGAATCAGTGCTTAAAGTCTGAATTAATACAGTTAAGGTAGGCTCATTTACATATCTGACCTAAAATCTCTAGAATTTTCTGCTGTTTATTGGGGGTTTTTTAATGAAGAACCATTGCAGAGTCTATCAGTTGCATGTTTTCTAGTGTTTCTAAGGTTTGTGGTCTTGTTTCTTCTTTTGAGAATTGATTTGTGTTGATTATGAACACTTAATTCTTTGCTTTCTTGATGGTGTTGCAAACCCGTGGGAAGACTAGAGACTTCCACTTGGGAAATACTTCAATGTTCTTATTCATATCAGAATGCTTAATACATTATGCTGTGCTTGTTGTGATATTATGGCTCTGCTGATGTTGTTAAGATGTTTTGATGCTGTTGTAAAATACACAGTAGATCAGGGGGCACAAGAGGTTCTGCTAGTGGAGAAACAATTCTATTCACTGCATCGTAGGTCCTGTGAGACTTGCATCCTGTGCTAGTAATGAGGAAAAACAACCTAGCAATTGTGTGTACTCCTAATCTACAGATCTTTGCTTTGGAGAGGCCTGTAAATGAGTTCCACTGATGCAGGGTAGATTTCTATTTCCTTCCCTTGTGTAGTCCAAATAAACTAGTTCATGCGAGGTGAGAAGACTTCACCTTACAGTGAATTTTGTTTGTGTATAAATGTTGTGCATATTTGCTTCTCTTTTTGTTTTGAACCTGCACAGATTGACTTTGTGGTACAATTTGGGGGGCAAGGGGTTGTGTTTGTTTTTCAGTAGCCACTGATAGTATGCTGAGTCACCACATTGCATAACTGCTTTTGCTGTTGCTGTTTAGAGAAAAGATAGAGAAGATTAACAACCAGTCACGAGGCATGCAGGATTCTGAACCAGCCAGAAATCAGAGTTTCACAGAATTGATTTCAGAGCTTCGAGCAGCACAGGTAGGTATATACCAAGCCTTAAAATAACAGAGTGGTGCCTTTGCATGTAGCACACAAATACAAATAATACCATTGGAAACAGGAGGAGCTCGCTAGCAGTAACATACCTACATACACCATGCACTCAGTCTGTTTACTGGCTGCTCCCAAAATCTCAGCCCCCTAGTTGATTTTTGCTGTACCTGTGCATACCTAGGACCAAGGGCCTCCATCTCTAGAGGTGGCTCTGGCACCAAGACCTTTTCTCCTACTTGGTCTTGAAGTTTGCTAGTGTACATGTGCAGCAAAAAGAGAGACTGCCTGCAGAAAATGGCAAGAAGTAGAATGTAGTAGGGAGAACTGTTTGACAATACATCTGTCCATTTAACCTACAGTCTTCAGTCTCAGAAACAAGTCAAGCCATTTTCTTTACTGACCCTCTCAAAAGGCAGAGGTTTTCTACTTCTTTGACAGTTAATTAAGCCTTAAAAAATCTGGGGTTTAGGGTTTTTTAAAATGTTTAGCTTATGTTTTCCTATGCTCTGCTATTGCAGGGCCTGACAATAATACCAAAATTGAAATACCTTATTGTTGCTGTGGTCAGATGTAACTATGGTGATTTAATCTTTGTATGATGAAAAGGCATGCTCAGGGGTTTTGTGTGATATTATGTGTTTAGTTTTTCATGTTTTACTGTTTTCTCTAAAACCCAGAAAGAAGAAGCTAAATTACAAGAAGAGATAAGACGTCTAAAACAAGATAAGCAAGCTCTTGAGGTAGACTTGGTACAAGCCAGGAAAGAGAGAGATTTAGCCAAAGTCCAGATTGCATCTGCATCAAGTAAAGCACCTTCATTTTGTTGAATAATTTTGCTTACTTTGCATTTCAGTAAATAAATATGTAACAAAAACTTGTTTCTTATTAAAATATTACTTAGCAAAATGCATCTAGACCATTTACAGATATTGTCTGAACTTCTAACAAAAGCATACAGTGAAGGGCATGCTGCAGTACTTTTGGTACTCTGTTAGAAAGTTTCTTCCTGTATCCAACCAAACCCTTTGTTGTGACCTGTTAACTTTGATTTCTTGCCAGTCTTTCACTGGACATGGAAAAAAGATTATTTCAATTATGTGACAACTCTGTTCATAAGAAAATATTTACTGTGTTACATCTTAGTCTCCTATTTAGTTCTTGCCCATTTTTTACCTATAACTTACACCTTGGGACTTTTTTCAGCATTCTCATCAGAGCTTTTTCCAGTTTGAATTAATGAGAGAGGTCTCAAAATTGGACTCTCATTTGCAGTGTCAGGCATCACAAATGATAAGTGCAGTAATATTTACCTCCATGTCTCTTCTGAAAATGCTTGATCCCTAAATGGGAGGATTATGATCAATAACCATCAAAGCATATATTCTATGTTGTCATTCATCTTGATGCTAAAAGTCTGTTTACTAGAGCATAATCAAGAATAGATCTCCCTGAGATTCTCTTTTGAATACTTTCTATGGTGACCTGTAAGCCATTGAGTAGTGCTATGTATGGGAAAAATAAAAGGGTTTTTACAAATACTGGTGCTTTTAAAATCCCAATTAGGATCTGGTTTTAAAACTACTTCAGCAACAGTGTTGTCAAAATGGTAGATAGATGAAATATGCTGAGGAAGACAGTGTTGACTAATTACTCCTTCAATACATAATTACTAATAATACAATTCTAAGAATGTTTTATTCTTGTAGGTGAGAAGTCTTATGAATTTAAAGTTATGGAAGAATCATACAAACAGGAAATTACTAATTTAAAAAAAAGACTTCAGTGGTATGCAGAAAATCAAGATCTTCTGGATAAAGATGCAGCCCGTCTTAAAGATGCAAGAGAAGAAATTGAGAAACTGAGACTAGAGGTGATAATATCTAGCTTTATCTAAGAAGTTGGAACTGAAAATTGGGTTTTTTTTTCCAGTGATGAGTGTATGTAATTATTTCCTGCATAATAATCCCTTTTTTTTGTATATCAGATTGGTTCTATTGGACATTTTGCCCATGCTTCTGGGAACAGAAGTAACATGCTTCCCTAAAACCTTCAAATTTCTTGACCTAAGGGAAAGAAGTATATTATTATGTTAACAACCAGGAGCACCCTTCTTCTCATTCTCTTTTCCTTCTTTTTCTCCACAGTAACTTAGGCAACACATTTTTTTTCTCTTAAGTACCAGTTCTAAATTCTTTCTTAGGAAAAACTCCCTGGTTACTGTAGTAGGGAGGAAAAATCCAAAACACTTGAAATCTAAAACAAAACTAATAGATGAATCTTGAATACTGGTGAGATTTGCATTGTCTGCTTGTCAGTACATTGGACATAGGATTCACACAAAGCAAATGTTTTAACAGTGCTAAAATGTAACTGATCTTGGAATCTTTTATTAGAGAGATCGCAGAGGAAAGGAGGTGCTTCTGAAGGAGCAGCCAGGGACAGGTACCACCATATGAAACTTTGATCAAGATGTCATCCCTGTGAAAGAAAATATTTTTATTGGCATTTTCTTTGGGCTGGACTGGTGTCTAAAAATTCTGGTGCCTAGAAATAATCAAATCAGTCAAACTATAAAATGCTGGAATAAAAGCATAACTTAGCATGACTTGGTTATATTACTAACCTGGGAGAGAATTCAAGATAGGAATGTTTTTAAATATCCAGGATATAATATCCCTGAACAGAGATCATAGTGGCTAATAAAGGTAGGAATTTCAAATTTGAGTGGCATAGCTTTGAGGCATCACAGGAGTGCAGGAACATGAGTTATCCAGGTCCTTCCCCTGAACACAGCTTTTATTTAGGCACAACAGAAATTGCCTTTTGGCTCTTTCTATATCTCATCGCATAGTGTAGCATTGCAAATGGCAAAGCATTCCTTAAACTCATCCTGAAATAATGAAATGCACTGTAGCACTTTATATGACTTTTAGCTTACTAATCTAGCCTACATACTGGCAGTATGAAAGAAACAGTATTACTGGTATAAAGACAAGAGTGTCCCAGAGCTGACATTTTCTTTTAGATTTCCATATTTAATTTCAGTTGCTTTGGAGAAGGAAGCTGTCATGTGGGTTTAGAGTCTGAAGAATCATTTAGTACAGATATTTCCATTACGAGTTTTTAAGTGGCAGCATACTTCCATTATATTGTGTGTGTTTGAAATGCTTTTGTACTACAGGACAGTGGCTCCCAATACATATTTCAATTTGTTTTCTCATAAATTTGACAGGTTGAGAAGCTCAGAGCTGAAGCAGGAGATCAGTGTGTGCAACAGAAGAAACGTTTGCGAGACAGAGCAGCGGATGCTAAAAGAATTCAGGATCTTGAGCGACAAGTATGCAATGAAATAACTGTCTTTCATTTAACCTGTGTTTCAGATAAGATCTCTTAAAACCACAGTGCTTTCACAAGGATAAAGCATAGCATGAAGTTCTGTGATAAAGTAGCTTGTGTTATTGGACACTCATAAACACAAAAAGCTGCAATTATTTTCTTTGAAGAGCTCTTCTTGCTACTATATTTTAACAAGCTGATATCCCTTTTAAAATCTTCTAAAATAACTGTTTAGAGTTTCTTTAAAAGGGGCAAGAGGGCAAAAGCCAAAGCTTGCTGTTTATCTTCTAACACTCCTGTCCATGTTCAGTAATTTCTTAACAGTATGACGAATTTCAGCCAAGTTGATTCAAGAGTAGGGGTTTAAATTCTATTGGATTCCTACAAGATTCATGAAAACTGGGGGAGTGGAGACCTTAAAATCCATGTTTCTACTAAAGAAATATCAAGTGGAAGTGGGCCTTCCTGAATTTTAGGAGATGGCAGTTGCATTAGTTAGGGATGTGGCAAGAACCTTTGCAGAATTCTGATATGGATATCTTATCCATAGATAAGAGAGGGACTTATTAATGTTGGGTGCAAAGTGTTAGTTTTACATTATTGCAGATTACAAAATAAAAGGCATATAATCTGTTATATGAAATATGAAATGAAATATCTATTAAATACCTTTAACATTTGGAAAAGTAGAATGTGAATGCAAATCCAGAAAAAAAACATATTCACAGCATTAAGAGCCATAGTCAAATCCCTTTTTTTGACTTTCTTTAGTCTGTTTACATAAGGTAATCTGAACCAGAGCAATATTTTGTTTAAGATCATATGTAAGTTAGTCAGTAAGAGATGACGAGTCTTTTCTGTAAAAAAAAAAATAAATGGGAGAAATATAAAATAATTCTCAATATATGCATCTATAGTTTTCATTCTTTCACCTTAAGGGAATGAAATTTGTTAACATTCTATCACTTTATTTCTATTTCCTTTTCATTAGAACTTTTTTTTTTGACCTTTGACTTATTTTTCTTATGAATAGATCAGAGAAATGGAAGGAATTCTAAAAAGAAGGTATCCAAATTCTTTGCCTGCTTTGATTTTTGCTGCTGCTGCTGCTGAGAAAACGAATGATCTTTCAGCTAAAACAAACACAGTTGAATTTTTGGAGAGAAGAATAAAGAAATTAGAAACAGAACTTGAAGGTAAAGATGATGAAGCTAAGAAAAGCCTTCGTGCCATGGAACAACAGTTTCAAAAAATAAAGGTAAAAGTTGAGTAGTCTACTTTGTAAGTAAGTCACAAGGCAGCTAAGTCTAACAGAGGGTAGTGGTTAAAACTGAAGGCAAAGACCACATTCAAAGGAAGAAAATTACTCAAAGAATTCAGAATTGGAATTTCAGTACCTTCAGCACCTAAGATAACAATAGCATTGAAATTGCTAGGGTAGTATTGAAACACAGAGGACATGTTCTCAAGGCATAATAATTTAATTCTTACAATTAAGGTAAGTGGTTTTCACCCTGTGGGTCAGAGCAGCTGCTTCTCTAATTCCTTATTGTACCAAAGACTGTTATCTCAAAGGTCTGCTGACAGCATTTCTGCAGGGAACATTGGCAACTACTAAACATACTGTCCAAAAATTACATGACAGTGAGCCTAAAGACTCAGGTTAGGAAGCATGGAAGTCTGGCAATTTACTTCAGGGAAAAGGTGAACTGCACAAGTGCTTAATGAGCAAGACAGGAAAGCATTGGCCAGTTGTTCCACCTTTTCTCCATGAGCTGCTCATGATACTTTCCTCAAAGGCCAAGCTATTAAGAAGGTTAGGTTTCCCTCAGCTTATTAGGAGGAAAGATTCTGTGTCTTTCTGAATTCATACTTCTGTCTTCATACTTATAAATGCATAAAAAGAAAGATCTGTTCTGTTAAAAATTAGGATGTTTTGAAAAATGTGAAGTACAACTTTGAACATGTGACATGAATGTTTGCCAGTTGACATATAACAAGTACATAATGACAATTAACATTGGTAGCATCTGAAGAGAACTCAATTACATAAAAATGAAATATTTTCTTGTCAATATAATTGTCTATCCCATAGTTACTGCATCCATTGTGATTAGATTATTTTGTTGTAAATTTTTGAGTAATTCTGTTTTACAGCAGACTTAATTATTTCACTCACTAATTTCTGAACTGATTGAGTAGTTTGTTAGTAATCCTGATTTGTAGTCTGTCTGCTGAAATCTTTCTTCAGAAGAAAGATTTCAGCAGACAGAATTTAAACAATAATAGGAAGAGCTAATAATAACAGTACACTTATGAAACTGCTGTTGTGTCACTACTTTCTACTCCCCTCCTAGATACAGTATGAACAAAGACTTTCAGAGCTTGAGCAACTACTTGCCTATGAATTTATGAATGAAACACCAAAACTGAATGGTGATAAAGTCACTTCTGCAGAACTTGAACAGGAGCTTCAGAATCTAAAGAAGACCCATCAGATCACTGTTGGAAACCTCCAAACAGAAATTGAAAATCTTAAAAGTCAAAATTCCCAATTAAAACTCAGAAGTAAAAATGATAATAAAGACTTAGAGTCCATGGACTCTAAGGTGAAACAAGGTAGCACAAAAGACAGGTTGTTAAAACTAAATGAAGAACTGGTCACCAAAAATAGAGAAATACAAGACCTCACAAAAACTGTAGAAAAACTTCAAAAAGAAAGGATGGTGATGTTGTCTGATGATAATTTGAGAAATAAAACAAACACTAATGGGAACTCTACAGAGGTCTTGAAAAAGAATACCTCTGCAACAGATGGAAGGAATTCCAACAACACTGAACCCCGTCTAAGCATTTTCAATGATGACAAAATACACCAACCACATTCCTTTTCTGATTCTCATCTCTTGGAAGTTCTGCAAGAAAATGCACATCTGAGAGCAGAGCTGGAGAAACTGTCCCTGGAAATGAGCCAGCAGCGGGTGCAGTCTCAAGCAGCACTGGCTTATTCTGAAAGTAACGTACGAAGGTAAATGCTCAACATATTCCTTTAAAAACCTTCTTAAAGCATTGGCAAACATAGGATTGAAGTAGCACATTAACATGTCAGCCACGTGTGAAGGTTGCTTATACCTTCATTTGTACTGTTTCTGGCTTTGGGGGGGTTTTGGGGTTTTTTTTGTTACTTTGGGAGGTTTTTAAGCAGTGCACTATCGCAGTTCTTTCTACAGGCAAACCTGCTTTTATTAATACTACAATTTCTTATGCTTTTAAGTAAAGTATCTCAGTGTAAATCATCGTATCTTAGATGCTCTGTGTTGTATAGCATTAATACTTGGTCTATGTTCTTTCCTTCAAACCTGAGTGTGCTTTCAGTGGAATTTACTTGGCCAACTGTAGAAACCTTATACTTCACCTAGTCTCCCTTACATCCCTTCACAATCAAAGTAGAAGAAATTTACATGCAATTTAGATTGCATGTCTTTTCTAAAAGAGATACCTAAAAGAAGATAGCTGCATTATGATTAAAAAGCATGTGTTCTCTTGCCACTGTTTTAATAAGAGGAACCAGCAAAGATGATTGACT